>NW_008659063.1:0-6745 GCF_000695815.1 Acanthisitta chloris
TTCAGCCTGGAGAAGAGAAGAATGCATTGAGACTCATAGCAAATTTTCAGTATCTGAAGGGGCCTACAAGGGATCTGGAGAGGGACCCTTAGTTAGGAACTGCAATGATAGGACAAGGGGAAATGAGTTCAAAGTGAAGGAGGGAAAGTCTAGGTTAGATGTGAGAGAAAACTTTTTACTGTAAGAGTGGTGGGCCACTGGCACAGGTTGCCCAGGGATGTGGTGGCTGCCCCGACCCTGGCAGTGTTCAAGGCCAGGCTGGATGAGGCCTTGAGCAATCTGATGTAGTGAGGAGGTGTCCCTGATCGTGGCAGGGGGGATTTGGACTAGGTTATCTGTAAGGTCCATTCCAACCCTTACACTCTTTGATTCTATGATTTTATTTTTATATGTTGGAAAGCAAGCTGCAATGAAATGAATATCATAGTGTCTGTGACAAAGAGGTAAACAGTGGAGTAAATATCTCAAACAGGTAAGATGTTGTTTAGAAAGTGCATAAAACCATTTTAAAATGGGCTGGACCTCATGAAATTTGTTCTGGAGTACTTGTCATACTCCAGATGGTGAGGAGACATGAGGTGACATTAGTAATGAACCACCTGACAGTGGCTAGAGTGCCAGAAAACCAGCAAAAGGCAAGGTAACTTCTGTCTTTAAAATGGTGAAAACAAGAAGAGGAAAAGAAAATATAATTCTAGGCAAAGTGTTTGTACTTCAAGTCAAAGAAAGATGTTGGAACAAAAAGAAGAGTCAGAATGACAAGTGTGGAGCTTTGTGTGTCCCTCCTAATTCCTATGTATGACTGTTATAGACATAGAGGGCGCAAAATAATGTGAATTGAATTTGAAAACTGAATAAATTTGACCCTTTCTTCTATAAGAGTATTGTAGATAGTTTTGGATTGTTGTGTAGAACAGGTGCAGAGCTTTATTCACTCTGTAGTTGTTGAAGATTGAATGGCACAATGGAAGGACTGGTCAAGCAGAACCGAACAGGTTTTGCCATCTGTGCACTGATTGTATTTTTACTGATAAGTCCACTTTGGCAGTGTGTCCTGAGCCTTAAGTTAGCCTCATAGTTCCATCAGCACCAATTCATGAGTGAAAATCCCTAAAAGGGTTTAAAAAGCAATCTAGTGCTCAGTGCCAGCACGGGAAGATGCTGCTCAGGTGCAGTTCCTTGAAGGATTTGGGGATTACTGGAAAGCACAAGTGGATTTGGGATCAGTATCTCTCTAGCTGTTTTAAAATGGGCAAAAATCCATAATGGGATGTATAATGTCCAAAGAAATCCTTCTGATCATCCTGGATAAAGCAGAAGCCAGAAGATTTGGTCCTTCCTCCTCAGATGTGTGGAGACAGCTGGAGTCAGTCCAGCTGGGAGTGATGGAAATGATCAGTGGGTCAGGAACAGATTGGGGACGTTCAGGACACAGACAAGGAGGTGAGTGGAGAAGGCTGACGGCCTCAAACATCTCCAGGTGTCCTGCCAAAATGGAAGGGCAGCATCTGTCTTTTCTGTTTGGGGTATATAGGATTAAATTGAGGAGGAATTTAGGAACTTAGATTAGCTACATAGAAAAAGATTTAATGCGAAGATCAAGGAAACACAGGAAAAGCTGTAAGAACCTGTATAAGGTTTTTTTTGGGAACTTTGGCAAGATGTGTCACTTCTTTCCTTTTATTGTTTTTCCACAAATCATCTTTTCCTGAAAGTCTAAAAAATGCTGCATTTTAAGAAAAATTAATCCAGTTAAGAATTGAAGAAAAACTGATTCAGTTAAGAACTGAAGAAAAGTTGCTGCTCTTTTTTAACTCAATATAATACTTAGATTTGCCTTTATATAGTCATTTTCTACATCCTCCATAACTCCAGCAACTAACAATTCCAAGTATACATAACTTTTTTGGGGGGCAACATGTTCCCTTGTGTTAGAAATGCCTTTGGAAACTGCTAGTGATCTATAACACAGAAATAGGTACTCTTATCTATCAGAATTAGGTGTGGTAGGAAAAAAAGATCTCATTTTCTATGTGTTATTTCTGTGTGAAATTTTTCTTAACACTGATTTTTATTGTATTAGTTTTCTGAATTATTCTTAATGTTAGATAGGGAGAAAAAACACCAGGAGTTTTTTTAGTTGTTTGTAAAACCTGAATCAGCACACTGAAAAGAAAAAATGGTGTCAGCTTTTGCATTTTTGTGCACATGAAAAAATAGAATCAAATTAAATTCTTCCTCAGGGAGAAGCAGGAATCATTTTTTTGACAGAAACCTGCCTTTTTATGCAAAAATCTAATGCTTAAGTGGAATACTGAAATAAGACCTAAGGCCTCAGGCCTTACTAGTTATAGTAATTCAAATAATTTAATTGATTTCTTGGAGGAAACCCAAACACAGCTTATTTCAGTGTCTGTACACTAGGGCTAAATCCATTTGGCATCATTTTACTTCCAGCTGAAGAGTTTAGATGAGCAGTTTTGGAGCTCAAAGATACAGTTTTCAAGTTCAAGGAAAGAATTTTCTATATTTTAAAACTGTGTAAGTTGCTATTTAAAGTACCTTTTCTTCATATGTGGAATAGGAAGAAAATATAGTTGTGGAAAAGATGTCTGTTGGCTTTTCAAAGAGGAAGTGAAGAGTATTGTGCCTGATGAGATTTTATTTGTCTTCATATAAATTCAGGTTCTTTCAACCCTTCCATCATTCTCTCTATAAATCTGAACTTTTATTAGCTCCTCATGTATATATTCTCCTTTATTTTAAACCTATCACATGTTGTAATTCCTGAAGAAATAAATAACTCTGCTGCTTGGAGGTATTTCAGTTCATGTCATTTTTAGTGACCTGTTGGGGTATCTTGAGAAATCCATTTTTGTCAGGATAATTAGGGCAAATCACAGCATCCAAAAGAAGCCTGGAGCAAAGGAGGCTCATGGGGACCTTCTTACTCTCCACAACTACCCAAAAGGAGGCTGAAGCCAAGTGGGGATTATTCTCTTCTCCCAGGTAACAAGTGATGGGAGAAAAGGAATTGGCCTCAAGTTGTGCCGGGGAAAATTTCTTCCCTGAGTGTTGACAAATATTGGAAGAGGCTGCCCAGGGAAGTGGTGGAGTCACCATCCCTGCAGGTGTTTAAAAGACATGTAGACATGATGCCTGGGGGCATGGCTTAGTGGTGGCCTTGGCAGTATTGGGTTAACAGTTGGACTCAATCTCAGAGGTCTTTTCCAATCTTAATGATTCTATTAAAAAAAGGAAGCATTTCTTGTCCATCTCTGTGGAAGGAACCAGGTGAACCATGGGCAGAAGCTGCTCATCTGTGAGCCCTTCCAAAAATTGTGCCTTTGTTTCAGAAGTGAACAGGACCAGAGATGGTGGCTTGGCAGACAGACAGAGGCTTTTGTATCACTATCACAGGATTGCCAAGTGGAGCTTTTGTCTTATAATTAGCATCTCCAAGTAACAATTACTGTACATTCATTATCTAATCCTTCTTCAGGGTCTTGGCAAGTGGAGCCTGGATGGACTTCATTAATTATGTCTAGATGGATGGTGGAGAATTTTGCTGGTACTTATTCTATTTTTCAGAGAAGCATCAGCCATGTGGGTCCAGCAATCTGATACCAATAGTCATGGAGCTGCTAATCATGACAGTGATAAACGTGAACCTGTTGTGACTTTGTAATTCTTGTGCATACAGGTGGTTTCTTACAAGAAAAGGTAAAGTTCCTAAAGTGTTCTCTGAGCTCTTTCTCAAAGTCAGCAACTTGTTAACAGAAAGACACTGCTCATCTAATCCCATAAGAATTCTCCTCATGTCTCTGACAATTATATAGTGCAGGAAGGTGTAAGCAAGGTTGTGTCATGGGGGCCTGGGGAACAGTTCATTTGCTTTGTTTTGCTCCAAATGGGACACTGATTTATTCTAAGTTCCAGACTGGGGATAGACCTTAGAGTTTGCTTATGTTCAGTTTGTGGAATAGTACAAATGATCCTGCTCAGAGATTAACTCATGTTGATTCAAAGATGTGCTGATTTGTTACTAACAGAACGTGGGCAGCCTTCCTGTGTCTTTGGGGGATTTACTGTAAGTCTGTTGGTAGCTATCTGCTACTGCAGCTAAAACATTAAACAGGATTCAGAGAGAGGGAAGAACCGAGCAGAGTGGGCACTGTCTTTAAAAGAGAGGGTAAGTTTCACAAAACTATCCCTAAACATCAAATAAGTCACACAGCTGATGCACAGCCAGTTCAGATGTCACCTGAGATCTAGGTACCATTGCTTCCACCTCAATCCTATCATTTTGTGTTATGGTTTGGTCTGGAAGGGATCTTAAAGCTAATCTCATGCACTGGCACATGTTGTCCAGAGAAGCTGTGGCTGCCCCATCAAGTGTCCAAGGCTAGGCTGGATGTGGCTTGGAGCAATCTAGGCTAGTGGAAGATGTCCCTGCCACAGCAAGGGGGTGGAATGAGATGGTTTTGAAGGTCCCTTCCAACCCAAACCATTCTGTGATTCTTTGATTCAATCCCTGCTTTCAAAATCCCAACTAAAACTCCTTTTTGCTGCCCTGATGGTGTTTTTATGCCCTGAAAAAGTGAGTTATCACAACATACTGTTGTGTTTTCAGCTGATCCACATGCTCAGGCTATGCAGCACATTATCTGCTTTAGTTACTGCCAAAAATAAGCATATCTTGTAGTTCACTCCTGATAGTTGCACAGAGCTAAAGTGGGTATGGGGAAGCCTTCTGGGCTCTGTTCTACTTCCTCTATAAGTAGCAGAAACTGGTTTTAAATTTAAAATATTTTGATTGCTAATAAGATTTGGCTTGAACTCCATGTTCAGGAAATTGTTTTTAAAAAGTAGTGATCTTACTGGTAAATATAGAAATTATGATCTTGAGCCTCTGAGCTGTGATGAGTGTACAGCTCAGGCTGGTTTTGCAGACACTTCAGATTTGTTAGGCAAAAAATTGGGAAGATATTTAACCTGTATATGTGTGTGTGTGTGTGTATATATATATATATATATATGTGAAAGGATAAGAAAGGGAGATACATCCTTAGGTTTATTAACTTGCTGTTTATTTGCCATTGTAACAACAACTCCTGTCTGGGAAGTTATAAATAAACCTACTATTGATCTGATGCCTTTGGAAAAGAATTCCTGTCCAGTGTGTGACACTGATAAGTTGACAACTGCCTGTTCCCAAGTCCCTGCATCACATTTAGCTCTTGGCTTTGGGATGGACTCTTGAGGAGTGGTTCTGGTTCACCTTGTCACCACAGCCTGTTCCACACACACCCAAAACACACACCTTTGATGGTTTTTCCCCCCCTCTTGTTGCTGAACTGCCTCAGTGAATCCCTGAAATGTTGCCCTTTTGCCTCTCTCCTGCAGGAAACTTAATCTCCCTGGTAAATGACACCCAGAGCTATTTTGGAGTTGGGCTGCAGAGGGAAAGCAAAGCACGTCAGCAATTTGACTGGAGGAGGACAACCCTGGAGGAGGGGTGGAGAGGGGGGTGGCACAACCTAACCCTGGGCAGCAAAGCCACTGCCAGGGGACTTTGGGGGACCTTGTGCTGCACGTCCCTGTCATCGCTGGGGTTTCTGTTTTATTTTTCTGGAGGGGAAAGGGGGGGGAAACCCATACCACCATGGTCTCCCCATGTCCTCTGTTCCTCTCTTCCCTCTTTCCCCTGCTTTCATCTCAGTAGGAATCAGCTTTTTCTTACCCTGCCCAGAGCTTTATTCTCCTCAGACAAGACTCCAGGTAAGACCTAAACTTTCAGCTAAAGAGAAGTGGATTCGGGGGATGCTGGTATCCAGCAGGAAGTGGAGAATGCTGGTCATAGCTGAGGGAGGGGTGAGATTATTTCTGGGTCATGCTGGAGTATGTTGCTTTATGAAACGTATTTGTGGATGGAGCTGAAGGTACAGGTAGTAAATCCATCCTTCCTCTGCTCTGAACCAAATATGGATTGTTTTGCTAAACTAGTTCTGGCTGTGTTATCAAAGGAGAATCAGCCTCCAGAGGAGAGGAGAAAAGAGATAAAAAACAGGTCTAAAGCTGTTGGTTCTACTTGATGCATTTTGTCCCCAAACTGGAGCCAGACATGTACATGGAGAGCCTGTAAAACATGTGGTTCCTGTGGAGAGGTGACAGCGAGGAATATCTTGAAAAGTTGTATTTTCAGGGCATAATCTCAGTGCTGCATTTCCCTTCAGCAAGGGCTTTTTTTCCTCTGAGATCCTCTCCAGTGTCAAAACCAATCCACTCTACAACCCCTCACCCTCCTCCCATTCCTCCAAATGGTTCTGACAAGAGATGGGGAAGAGATGGAGCTCAACAGCTGAGGTTATTTTGGGCCCTACAGCTCAATGGGGTGGAGTGGCTGTAATGACAATGACGTCCACTTGTTAAAATACAAGGGCTTAGGTCAGAGCTGCTACTGATTGTCACCAAGGGAATTCTTTGTCCGTGTGGGAGCTGTGATCCTGCAACTCCCTCACGTAGGAAATCACGTGCTAAACCTGGAGCATTTCTAACTTTGCAAGTCTGTTTATCTGGGATTCTGTAACAGCTGCTTCCCTCTGGGGCTATGTGTAAAGCAAAACCCAGTTGGGTTAAATTTGTGGTGAAATTGTTAGAATTGTCCTTTTTCTGTCCCCCAGGTGGCAAATACAGAATTTTCTTATTTTCCCTCCATTTATTTCTTGCATTCTCACCCCAATGG
>NW_008659063.1:6784-17980 GCF_000695815.1 Acanthisitta chloris
GCCCCTTGTGCTTTAACCTCTTCTTATTGTCAGAGCAGCCTTGGGAGCTTTTAGGGTCATAAAAATAGCAGGAAAAGATGCTGTCACCAAGTCATGAGGGGCTGATATGAGCAGTTTAACCTCTGGAAATTTCTGGGGGTGTTTCATAGCTCCATCAAGGTGGGAGTCCAAACTGAAGCCCCTAAGCTGCAACAAAGCCCAAGCAGGAATAAATCCCTTCCTTGCATGGAGCTCCTTGGAGCTGTTGGTGTGTTGATGGAAAGTGATTGTTGGCTAGGAGATGAGCTTTATAGGCAATAGGTTTGTCTTTCTGGTCTTAAGCTGAAAGAGAGCAGGTTTAGGTTGGATATTAGGAAGATATTCTTTACTATAAGGGTGTTATAACATACTGGAACATGTTTTCCAAAGAGGTTGTGGACTCCCCATCGCTAGAGGTGTCCAAGGCCGGGTTGGATGGGGTTTGGAGCTACCTGGTCTTGTGGAAGTTGTCCCTGCCCATGGCAGGGGGTTGGAACTAGATGAGCAAAATGTCCCTTCCATACAAATCAGTCTGAGATTTTGTGATTCTATATCAGAGTGAAAAGACAGTATGTGCTTTAACCACATAAATCTTTGAAGTGTGGCTTCAATGGAATTCAGTCTCCCATGTTTTAGATGAAGAGCGTGCTATTAACGTGAGTGGAAGGTGATCTGACTGTCTTGGCTGGTACCATGCACATGTGATTTGTTCTTGTTTCTTGTTGGAATCTTGTAAATGGTTTGACTTTGTTTGCTACCAGTCGTTGGAAATATCCAGGTTATTGATAAAGGATTAATACTGAGAGCTTGAAGTGATGCATGTCCCTTCTGAGATACTTAATGCATATTTAGCCTTACCCTGAAGGTCAAAGTTGTGAGATTGTCTTGCCTTGGGCTTAGCCTTTTTGCTGAGGGCTGCTCACAGTGTTTAACACCATGTCAGCTCCTGACCTGCTGTGAACTTTCCCTTAACATCTGCTGTGGATTTTGTCTTATTATGGAGACAATAGATGGCAGTGAATGCAGACCAACCTTGCTCTCAATTGAGCTAGAAGCTCCTTGCAATAGGCTTAGTGTATTTCAGGTTCTTTGTGTCCTACAGTGCATGAGACAGATCCTCCATACCACCAATGAAAGCTCTTCCATCTGCTCATCCAATGACCTTTGAACATGCCAAAATCAGTTGTCTCTCACTGAAGTGGAATTCAGAGTAGTCCAAGCTAAGCCCTGAGTCAAGCTCCTCAGGAACAGATAATGTTCCTGCTCGGATGAAATGAGCATCGGATAAATTCTGCCATGTCTGATTAGTGCAGTAGCACAAATCTCTACTTACACCTGATTTAGAGGTGTAATGGGCCGGGAGCACTGGCTGTGCTGGTGTGCATTTCACCCTCAAAGCACACTGTCTGGTGTGATGGCTTGCAGGCATTCACCAGTGCCGATCTGATGTCGCTGAGCTCACAGCTGACACTGGACACTTGTGCTATTCCAAAGCTGTCCATTCCCTGAGAGATTGTTAGAAGCAAGAGGGCAGCCAGGTTGCTGCTGTTTTCCCTCAGCAGAATTTTAAACATCAAAAGAAATCCACACTTGAAAACCCATCATCTTCCCTTCCCACCCACAGATACTGTTTCCTGATGTTTTTAAATGGAACAATACATGCAGATATGCCATGTAAACTACAGTAATACCAGAACTGCCTTGATTTTTATCTGGAGCTTCTGTTTTAGTGATGTTCCTTGAAATCTCAGGATCCAGAGATGGGAGGTTCCCTGTAAATCTTGCCTTTCCCATCAGGAAAGGAAGGAGTGCAAGACTTAGCTGTTTGCATTGTGGTGAAAGTCCAGAAAACATGAACTCTAATGGCAAGAAAAAAACCCCAAATTAATATTTTTTGAACTTAGATAAAGAAAGGATAAAAGAGGATTGAGAAAAATGAGTGAACAGTCACATGACAAATTTTAATGTGGTATTGAGAGAACCTCTGTGCTTCTGGTCTGTGTTTGGACTTTGGTGATCTCAGATTTAGGTCTGTCCTCACCTGGACTTTATATCCCCAAAGCCTCTGATTCTGTAGCTGTGCTACTCATGGCCATCTTTGTCTTGGGAATATTGTATGGGGTGGATTGCACAGTGGTTTTTGCTCTTTACCCAGAATCCTGGTGAACAGGATTCCCTTTCTAACCCTTGAATTGAAAGGCTTGGACAGAAAATAACTTGCCACCCATGTCCTCTCATGGCAAAAAGCATTATCACAGGCTGCTGACTGCTTGGGGGCCTATATGACACAGTGTGGGACCTCTGACTTCTCAGAGGTTGCTGAAGGATTTCCACATGCAGATCAGCATTGACAAAGCAACATGAAACCAACCGATCAGCCAGCACAGCATAGTGAGACACAGTAGATCAAGAGAAAGGCTGGGAGAGCTGGAGTTGTTCAGCCTGGAGAAGGCTCTGGGGAGACCTTAGAACCACTTCCAGGAGCTTCAAGAGTGCTGGAGAGGGACTTTGGACAATGACCTGGAGTGACAGAACAAGGGGGAATGGCTTCCCACTGCCAGAGAGTGGGTTTAGATTGTGTATTGGGAAGAAATTCTTCCCTGTGAGGGTGTTGAGGCACTGGCACAGGTTGCCCAGAGAAGCTGTGGCTGCCTCATCCCTGGAAGTATTCCAGGCCAGGTTGGATGGGGCTTGGAGCAACCTGATCTAGTGGAAGGCATCCCTGCCCATGGCAGCAGGTATGAAATTAGATGATCCTTAAAGCCCCTTGCAATACAAACCATACTGTGATTCTATGGCACCACCATCAGGACTCTCAATCTCCCGATGTCTCTCCTGATGAGTACCACCTCAGAGTACTTCAGTAGGAACTGAAGAAGTCTGTAGTTATTCCCACTTCAAAGGACTTGTTTGCTTGTCCATGGGGAAGCAAGTGTAGGGCAGAGATTGGAAGTGGTAGGGACAGGAGTGGGCAGGAGACTTTGACTGGCTGCATGGCTGTGTGTTGGTTCCTGGGCAGTGGTTTATTTGCATTATCTGAAAGGTCTGTGCACTTCTGCCTCTTTCCCCCAGGCATAAACCAGTGAAAATTTGAATGAATAAAGACATAAGTAATATTACAAGTGCTGCCAGTTTGCCTTCAGCATGCTCAGAAATATCCCAGATGGGAATGTGATCTCTGCTGCAAATGATTAATCACAGAGGGATTACATGGAGAAATACGACACTGGTAAATGTCTGAGATTTATTGGAAAGGGCATCTGCATTGACTAGGTTTATTCATGCTTTGTTGTCAGTCCTGTTGCTTCCAAGGGAGCTGTCCTGGCTCTTGCAGAGAGTTATTAAGGTTTTTTTGAGAGCTACTGGTGTGTTTTTTGAAAGTTTGAATGAACATATAAATAAGCCAAATTAATGTAATTATTCACTAAGCTGATTGACAAGTTACAAAGTTTATTAACAGGTTATACTGTAGAAATATTAAACCTTATCCTTTTAGTATGTTCACAAGTCGAACACAAGTGCTATGAGGAGAGGCGAGTTGGGATTGTTCAGCCTGGAGAAGAGGAGGCTCAGGGGAGACCTTATTGCCCTCTACAAGTCCCTGAAAGGACATTATAGTCAGGTGGGGGTTGGTCTCTTCTCCCAGGCAACCAGCAGTAGGACAAGAGGGCACAGACTCAAGCTCTGCCAGGGGAGGTTTAGGTTGGATATTAGGAAGAGATTTTTTACAGAGAGAGTGATCAGACATTGGAATGTGCTGCCCAGGGAGGTGGTGGATTCACCATCCCTGGAGGTTTTCAAGACGAGACTGGATGTGGCACTTAGTGCCATGGTCTAGTAATGATGGTAGGGTTGGACTCGATGATCTTTGAGGTCTCTTCCAACCTGGTTGATTCTATGATTCTATGAAGTCTGTCCTCTACCTCTTACTCTTTAATCTATTTATCACCCTAACCCAATGTGATGCATTTTATCCCATTGAAAAATCATAATGTATAGTTTATCTAGTGCAGCCTATCTAACCTGTTCGATCTGTCTGAGTGGTAAAAACTTACTGCAGCCTCATCTTTGCTGCAGGTTAGGATTTCATGCCTGTTACTGGATTTCATGCTACCAACACCATAAAACAAGCATTTAACTCCCTTTTCAGACAGAGACTGAAGTTGCAAAGGTTTGAGTGTCTTTCTCACAGTTACAAAAGTAAGTCAATAGCAGACCAAGGAATAAATCCTGTTTTTCTTTGCAACCATGTTAGAAATGAACCTAAAATAATGCTGATGAGTATGCACTGCTTTTACTGATCCATGGAATTTCTTCTGGAATACCAGCCACTCATAATGGTGTAAGAACCTCAGAGTGTGAGGGCATGTGATGAAAACTGGGTGAGGTGTAGGTTACAGCACAGGACATGCACTAGGAGATCTGTGGACACAGTATCTGTTATTGGATGAAGAAGTGAGTTGCAAACACCTGAAGTGTTTGGGAGTGATGAGAAAGGAAGGCTGAATCTTAAGGCCCCTGGAAAGTAGCATCTTGAATGGATTTGATGCACCAGTCTGGATCAGGAGCGAAAGCAAGAGGCAGCTGGTGCAGCATCTTCCCTGGTTTAACTGTTCATGACTCTCAGAGATGCCAGAGAGTAGCTGGGCCGTGTTTGGGCACTGCTTAGCACAGGAGGGCAGGGGAGGAGAACGCATGAGAGTTTTAGGAAGTGAGCAGAATTCCTGCCTCTTGTAAAAGCCAAGCTTTGACAGCCCTCACCATGCTCCTACGGAGCAGAGATATTCTCCAGGCATGGATACATCTCCTGGGATCCAGGCAAGGGAAATGGCACACAGGTGGTTTGAGAGAAGCCACTGTTTGCTGAAAGGTCCTGTCTGGCTCTCAAGCAGGGACCTCTCATATATGTAGCCATCGCAGTGTCCCAGGCACCTCTCCATGTTATGCAGAGCTCAGTTTAATGGAGAACTGAAGCAATTTTAGTGGTTTTTTAATCTTTTTGATGTTATGGATTTGAAGCTGGAAATGAGTCAGAGTGACACGTCTATCAGAGACAACTAGAAACCCAGGAAGGATAAGACATTTATCTTCTGAAGATAAATCCAAGTGGTCTGATGACACAGTGCAGTCTGAAATTCAAGCTAATGGCTGGAAAAGATTAGTATATGACCTCTGAGTCTGTGATTTGATTGTTAACTCCTAGTTAATACAGTGGATAATACAGCTGGGTTCTCCAGAGTTGGGCTTGAACCTCAGCATCCCTTACTGAACATTGAAATGGTCCTTCCTCAAATTAGCTGAAGACTCTGTCAATCAGTCGACTTCAGTGGAAATTTCCACTGACTTCAGTGTACTTTGGCTCAAGCCCTAGGCTCGTATCTGTGTCTTCTAACCATTCATGCAGCTTCTCTGCTTGCAGCTTTGCAAGTGTTTATGGAAAACACATTTTAAAGCTCCAGTGAGGGCAGAGGTGGAAGGTAGTAAGAAGGACAAAAGAAGTGCAAGCTAATTCACAGATTTCTAGATCAGTTTGAGACCAAGAGAAAAATAGATCTGTGTATTTATTGGAACTAGTAGTGAAGGTGGTAAGTCTACAGAGTAAAGTCAGTTGGGTTTAGCACTAATGACTTTAAGTCAATCATTCTTTGCACTCCTACTGTGTATTAAAAATTATTTCCCCATTACTTTGCTTTCCCTGGATTTAATATTTGAAACCATTTTTTTTAATTCTAAAGATTTGTGGTGGAATAGTGAAATTTGCTTGATACCAGAATGAAAAGGAACTTGAATTAGTTTAGAAAGGATCAATCTCATCTAAAGGGAAAAGTCTCCGACTGCTTCTTGCCATTTCATGTGTTCTTTGGAGTGGGAGAAACAGGACAGGACAGGTCATAGTGTATTTTTCCTGTTAAATAGAGAAAGAAGACTATGGTTTTGCCTTAGATCTGTGACCTAAATGAAGTTTGAGGTTTGGCTCAGTGATACCATCTTCAATGGTAATAATGATTATAGAATCATGGAATATCTTGAGTTGGAAGGGACCCACAAGGATCATTGAGTTCAACTCCTGTCGCTCCACAGGACAGTCCCAAAAAATCACACTATGTGCCCGAGGGCATTACCTAAACCTCACTTGAACTCTTATAACAAATAGCATTTTGTATTCTTGTGCCACTCCTTTCCCAGTATTTGATTTTAACGTTAATTCCTGGTTTTCAACCCTAGCAGTGTAAATGGAATGAAAAATTATAATGTGTTATTCATTTTCATGCTTGAGTTTTCATATGGTCCAGCAAGGACATTGCCATAAATACACTGTACACATAATTATTTGCAAGACAATCTTTGTCTTGAGAAGAAGAAGAAGAAGAAGAAGAAGTGGGAGGGGAGTAAAGAAACAAGCAAAATCAGTAATTTTCCCAAGGTCATGCAGAAAGTGTATCCAACGTGCACTTCCTGGTGCCATCAGTGATTTGTATGTTAATGTTAATACACTAACAGGAGCTGCAAAAGGATAGGAAAATGGTGAATTAAGATATTAAACCAGGTTTTTGGCCTACTCCTACTGATAAGGGAGCAGGGGACAGACCATGGAAGGCCCCTGCCATTGGGTGAGGGAGTGGGTGGATGTGTGGCCAGCAGGGAAGCCAAACTGCTGTAGGATTAAGAAGGATATTTCTGTCTCAGTGACTGGATTTTATTTCCTTTCTGAGTTACAGCATACAGAGCTCTGGTCCTTTTGCTTTTTGTGGCATTTTGAAGGTGAAAATCACAGATGTGAGACCAGCACTGGGATCACTCCAGAGTAGGACCATTCCTATAACTCAGACAGAAGTTGCATGAGCTTGCCAGGACAGGGAGGTCTGGCATCATGAGGTAAAAAAGGCAAAATATTTTGGAGATGAACAGTGCTCTCAAGTCTCCTGAGTAGACCTTGAGCAACCTGGTCTAGTGGGTACATCCCTGGCCATGGCAGAGGAGTGGGAACTAGATGATCTTGAAAGTCCCATCCAACCCAAACTATTCCATGATTCTTAGACTTCCAGAGCAGGTTGGGCTGGGAAGATTTCTTTCCTTACAAAACACTATCATGAGGTCTAATACTGCTCCCAGGGAGAATCAGCTGGTGCATGGTTACTAGTGTTAATGGGGTTGAGACCAGGTCTTTAGCTGTGCTATACTTGTCAAAGGAAATACTACACAGATCAGGGAAAAGGTCTCCTGGAAGATTAGAAGTAGACTTATTCCAGCAGAAGGGAAAGGACATCCAAGAGTCCATGTAAGGAGCAGTGCAGATGCAAGAAAAGTTTGTTTTCCGTGTAGACTTTGGGGGGGCCCTGAAGGCAGTGATGGCTGTTCTCCAGCTGCACAGGGGTGGGTAAAGTCTGTGTGTGGGTGAACATGGCTGTAAAATACAGCACCACTGATTGCATTTGACTTTCTCAGGACACAATGGCACCAGAATTGTCATGAGCTTTAGCTGTGAACTCTGCTTAATCCTTGACCCCTTGGCTGCTCTATATCATCAAACAGCTGCAGGTCAGTCCATAGCTCTCTCTGAGAGCAGCTGAGAATAAGCAGGCGATGAGACATCTTTTCTGTAAGTCCTAAGTCATGTGGGACTTTTTTGGAGAAGGCTGTCACTGTCTGGGTTGCTGTGTGTATTCCCTGTGGCAGTTCCTTCATGTGGCTTTGCACTCTCACAAGCATACTCACAGAATCTTAGAATGGTTTGGGTTGGAAGGGACCTCAAAAATCACCTAGATCCCACACCCCTGCCATAGGCAGGGACACCTTCTACTAAACCAGGTTGCTCTAAGCCCCATTCAGCCTGGCCTGGAATGGATGTGGATGAGGCTGGATATAAGCCATAGGTATTAACTGGATGCTATCACCATCTCAGTAGCTGTATCTCAGTGCTTGTGTTGGATGGAAACTGTGAATAAAGAGAAATATCATCAATGATATGACAGGCATGTCTGGGTGGCCTGCTGAAGGCTGGGCCCTACAGGAGAGGGGTTTATTATAAGGTCTGTGTGAATGTGGTTCAGAGAGTAAGACATAGGAGTGGACAATGACCAGAGAGGGCAAGAAGAGAAAGGAAGCATGTAGAAGCAGAAATAAAGTACATAATAAAAAAAAAGGCTATAATAAAAGGAAAAAAAAGGCAAGGAGGAAAAGAAAAATTTAAAAGAACAAGTACAATGAGATAAAAAATGAGATAGAATGGATACGAGCATAGGACAAGGAGAAAGGTCTTCAAACTGAAAGGGAGCAGTTTTAGATTGGATATTGGGAAGGAATTCTTCCCTGTGATGGTGGTGAGGCACCAGCACAGGTTGCCCAGAGAAGCTGTGGCTGCTCCATCCCTGGAAGTGTTCAGGGTCACATGGGATGGGGCTTGGAGAAACCTGGTCTAGTGGAAGGTGTCCCTGCCCATGGCAGGGGGTTGAAAAGGTCTGAAGGTCCCTTCCAACCCAAACCATTCTGGGATTCTATGATGGTGGAAGTTTCTTGATGGATAGACACATCTCTTAGAATTTAATGTCCATTTGTTTCTCTGCAGCTAAGGAACTAGTTGATAAGTTACACAGCATTAGTGCACATCACTTTCCTAGTGCCAAAGCTGAAAAGGAACATCACGTTCTTTCTGTATGAACTGCTCCAAGTGTTCTATTTTGCCCAGTGACTCCTGTGGAGAAGTGAGCTGCCTTATCCATCAGCAGTTTATTAACCTCAACATCTAAGAAATCTGCAAGACCTAAAATATTCCACATCTTCTCACCCATAATGAGAAGGACATTGAAAACACAGTTGTTCTGAATGATAAACATCATGATACCAAGGGAGTGCAGCACTTCTTTGTCTGCACCCTCTGAACTGCTCTCTCCTGACATTTTTCTTTCTCACCCCTTAGGAAGGAAGCCAAGATGGATTACAGCTCACTCAGCGGAGTCCCTCGGTTCCTGACCCGGCCTAAGGCTTTCATGGTGTCTGTGGGGAAGGATGCCACCTTGAGCTGCCAGATCATTGGAAACCCCATCCCAGTTGTGAGCTGGGAAAAGGATAAACTTCCAGTCCAGTCTGGAGGAAGGTTTAAAACCACAGAGGATGGGGATCTCTATCGGCTAACAATCTATGATCTGAGCCTGGAGGACAGTGGCCAATACATCTGCAGGGCCAAAAACACCATTGGGGAAGCTTTTGCAGCTGTCAGCATCAAAGTGGGAGAGGAGACCACAGTAACAGAGTCAGCCCCTTACTTCATCCAGAAACCTTCCAACATCAAAGTAACCTTGGGAGAAGATGCCATGTTCAAATGTAAAGTCCAGGGCAGCCCTCCCCTCTCGGTGAACTGGGAGAAGGATGGGCGATACTTGCGGAACAAGGCAGATGCTGGACGCTTCCAGATTGAATCTGCTGGGGAGTCAAATGCTCTCACCATCCAGTGTGCCCAGCTGGGGGACAGTGGCACCTACACCTGCCGGGCAGAGAACCTCATTGGCTCTGCCAGCGCTTCGGCCGCACTGGTGGTGGAAACACACGGCTCTTCCAACCCAGGCAGTGGCAGCAACTTTGATGCCAGCTGTGGCAAGACAGCTTCCTTGTTGTCCCACTTGCAAAAGAGGCGGGAGGAGATGAGGAAGATGGACATCTCCCATGGGACTCTTGACTCAACATCTGCCCAGTCTTACTCTGCGGTAGAAGGGTTGTCTGGCATTGGTTACAGCCTCTCCCGGGACTACGAGAGGGCAATGGGACTTACTAAAGGGGCTCGGAATGCCACTTTTGGGACACTGACACGCACGTGCAGTGTGACGGAGGGTAAACATGCCAAGCTGAGCTGCTACGTGACAGGTGAGCCCAAGCCAGTGATTGTGTGGAAGAAGGACAACGAGGTCATTTCGGAAGGGCGGCGGCACGTCATCTATGAGGATGATCAGGAGAACTTTGTGTTGAAGATCCTCTTCTGCAAGCAGATAGACAATGGCCTATACACCTGCACGGCTTCTAACCTGGCAGGCCAGACGTACAGTTCTGTGCTTGTCACTGTCAAAGGTGGGTGCTGATGTTTCTCACAGGGGTGGATGAGCCTCCGAGGAGACAGTCAATGCACTTCTGAATTGGGGTGGGGGCATGAACAAAACTTCTGCCACTAAACTGTTGCAGAGGAGTGTGGATTAGATGTGAATAAAGCCCTCAGGCAGTAAAGGGGGTTACTCACTGGAATAGATGACCTGGGGAGAGAATCTCATCATTGTGGGTTTTGAGGAAGGGCATTAAAGTGGTGCCAGCTAGGGATGGATGATGTAGAACTGTCTGGTTATTTGGCAGCTGGGATGAACCTGGTGTCTAAAGGTCCCATCCTTTCTGGTTTCATAGTAATCTAAAAGGTTCATTAGCATCCTCTCGATCAGTGGCTGCATCTTACCCTCCAGGCTTTAATCACACCTGGGTTTTAATTCAGCATGGAGTTCAGTCACTGGCACACATGTGCCATTTAAGCAGTAGTAAGGAAACTCCTCCCTGCAAACTCTCTGTCAGACTGCCATGGATCCCCTGGGGGACCCACACCAACTCCAATTACTGTCCATCTCGGTTTTCCTGTAGAGTGACCCACCAACAACCTTGTTGTCACCAGGCTCTTCAGCTTTTTCCCTGCTTATGGTTCTGGATAGTCTGTAGCCTTTGTATGCTCCCAGAAAATCTACCAGGCCCAGCATGCCTCTGTTTGCCTTGGCCGGTGGTGAAAATTTTGCTTTCAGAGGGTCCCTCAACACTTGTGGAGGTCAGACCAAGTTTTTTCAAGTGACAGCGAAAATGTGACACACATATTTCATAGAATCCCAGAATGATTTGAGTTGGAAGGGATCTTAAAGCTCTAGTTCAAAACCCCCTATAGGGACACCTTCCACCAGACCAGGCTGAAAACCCCCTGTAGGGACACCTTCCACCAGACCAGGCTGCTCAGAGCCCCATCCAACCTGGCCTTGGACATGCCAGGATGTTACAAATTTTCAAGCTACTCTCCCACTTGGCAAAGTGACAGAAGGCAGTTTTCAACCCAGGCAGAACCTGTAAATGTGCTGTCAGAGGCAAAAGGGTTTGCCACACGAGTGGTAAAATAAATGTTTTTCATATATAAATAAATGTTTTTGAATAAGAAATTCAAAGAAG
>NW_008659063.1:18043-44794 GCF_000695815.1 Acanthisitta chloris
CTCAGTGGCTGTTCTTTTGGTTTTCTGGTTTCCCTTTTCTGTACCTCTCCTTTCATACTCACCATCTTTCCCATTAGTGGCTTAGTCCCTGTGTCCATCAGTGACACCTGATCCATGGAACTCATTGGCACTTGTCCAACCCATTGCTGTCCTTTGGAGGTGCTGAGTGGTGTTGGGAGGGGTGTTTGTCCTCTTCCAAAGAGATGTGATTACCTCATGAGTTGGGACTCAGAGCTGAAGACTGAGCCTGGCCCTTGGGTGAGTGATCGCTTTGAGGATGGTTTAAGCTCAGCTCCTTGCTCAACAATTTTCTTGTGAAGACAAACACCCCCAGCTCTGCCCATGCCTTTTTGATTATTCTCAATGACTGCAACCTGCTGCAAAAGAGGTGGGGAAAGCATGAGAAGGAGCTAGTCTGGGCACAAGCACTATGGGCAAAGGTTATTGGTCAATGTCAATCATAGAGTATCCTGAGTTGGAAGCAACCCACAGGCATCATTGAAGCCTAACTCCTGGCCCTGCATAGAAAAGCCCCAAGTGTTTTGGTATACACTGTGAGGCTGTGCTTGTCATTCTGCAACTCCTGGTCCTGCATAGAAAGTCCCCAAGTGTTTTGGTACACACTGTGAGGCTGTGCTTGTCATTCTGCAGGTAACAGCATATTTACAGAGCCTGTGATCCTGCATCCACAGTGTGTGCCCATGGACACACATACCAGGAAAGACAAACTTTGTGGGTTTAAACATCCTCTGGCAGGCTTGAGCAGGGAGGTGGGACCAGATGACCCACTGTGGTCCCTTCCAACCTAACTGATCCTGCGATTCTATGAAACACTTTGCTTAGCTCATGCCTTAGGGATCACTGAGCTGAAAAAAAAAGAGATTTTTGAGCTGTTCCCAAATGATTCCACTGAATCAGACACAAATTTCAAAGGAGGTGCTATGGGGCAGAGAGTCACTCTCCTAGTTAAGAAACACCAAGACTGGATTAGATTCAGAAACACGTCTAGAGCAGGGATAAAAATCACAATCCGTACACTGAGATGTGAGCTGGAAAAGAGGCTGGGAAATCCTTCCCAAGAGTGAACCTTTAACAACCAAAGACTGGGGAGGTTGGGAGGAACATGAATAAGCAGCTTGAATTTCTGAAGGCTTTGGAGATTTCCCCAGGCTATGTGTAAAGTTAGTGAGAACACTATTCAGGTCTCTGTCCTGGGCCAAGTAATGTTCATCTGAGTCCCTGAATAGAGTAATCAGATACTGTATGAAAAGGTTAAAGGTTGGAAGCCAAACAGGATAGAGATTGGAAAAACAGACTGGTGCAGGGTTAGTGTTAGGGTGATTTTGGATGACCACTGTCATGACAGTCACATTGGAGATCTGAAAGACAGTTGCAACTTGAGAAATGCTGAGGTAGAAGGGAAACATGGAAAACATAGTAACTAGGAAGACCTAAGGCACAACACGGTGGAAGCTTGTCCATCCACCTTTAGCTTGCTCCTATTGAGAGGATTTTCTGTACTCTTCCCCTCACTGGGTGAGTGTCTGTGTTAAACAGAAGGAAAAATTGCCTCTGGAATAACAAGTGGAGCACCTATGAGAATGCCAGCAATAAGCAAGGGGAAACGTAGGCGAGTGAGCAAATCAGGTCCAGCAGACAGATATGCCTTGAGAAGGTTAAGGAAACATTGGCATCTTTGCAGGCTGCACCTGTTCTTAGTAAAATATGTGTTAGCAGGACCTGCTTTATAAAAAGAACATCATCTTGTTGCCAGTTTGCTTGCTGTGGACCAAACAAAAAAGCCTATGATACTCAAGATAAATATCTCATCAAGACAAGCAGCCAAATTCATCTCTGATCTAAGGTCTTGCAGCTTTCTGCTAACTTCTTGAGCAGCTCTTGCTCTGTGCTCCTTCAGGGTTTTGCTTAGCTGTGTCTCCCTTGCATCTTTCCCAGGAGGCAGGTTTTTGCAGGATTCTTATCTCTTATTTGGATCTCTCTGACCTGGGCAAGGGGCTGGCCATGAGCCAGATGAATTTGGATCCCTACCCTCAAGAGACCTGTGGTCCCCTGACCAAAATTAACCCCCTCTTGTCTGGCTGGTAGATGCTAGACCTTGTAAAGAGCATGAAGATATATTCAGGAGGAAGAAGCTGGTGGGTTTGGGGCTACTCTTACATCTCCAAAGCAGAAAAAGACATGGGCTGGGTGTATCCTCTGCTTAAATTCAGTTTTTCAGCTGCTGTCTCTCTGGACTTCCATTCAGAGCGAGATAAGACATGTGTGCATATGTCAGTAGGACAAAAGCTAAGTTGTTTTCAGAGGACATCTGTGACCTCAAGCTGCCAAAGATGGCCTTGTACAGACTTCCCCTCACTGGAAGAGCAGTGCTGTTACTGCAATACATATCAAAGAGTCAACCAACCCTTCTGTGTTTGTATGTTTAAGAGCTTTTTCCTAGAACAGCTATGTATTTTTTACCTTAGATACTGCTTAGTGACTGTAAAGGGAGAAGGGTTAATGATATGAGCAGTTGCTCCAAGTATGAGAATATACTTGTGTTTTTCTCAGGTGCATCTCCTATTTATTTTCACCCTTGGGCATGTCTATGTGTTCCTAGTGTCAGCTCCTGACTCCCTCCTATCTCACACAGCAGCACTGCATCCAGCCCTCTGAGGCTGGCATGATCCTTCTGGTCAGAGCTTTCTTCATCTCATAGAGTCCTGGGGTGGTTTGGGTTGGAAGGGACCTTCAAGATCATCCAGTTCCAATCCCCTGCCATGGGCAGGGACACCTTCCACTAGACCAGGTTTCTGCAAGCCCCATCCAACATGACCTGGAACACTTCCAGGGATGGGGCAGCCACAGTTTCTCTGGGCAACCTGTGCCAGTGCTTCACCACCATCACAGGGAAGAATTTCTTCTAAATATCTAATCTAAAACTGCTCTCTATCAGTTTGAAGCCACTCCCCCTTGTCCTTTCACTCCATGGCCTTGTAAAAGTCTCTCTCCAGGTCTTTTGTATCCTGTTTAGGTATTGGAAGTTGCTCTAAGGATCCTCTTGCTTGTTCTGTTTCATTCCCTCTTAATGGGAGCTTGAGGTGATTCCAGAGGTGATACACAGGATTGCAAAGCAGGAGTGTGAGGTTCCTGCTGGAAAGAAAAAAGGATAATTAACATGTGGAGTGTGGGCAGAGCAGGTCTGTGTAACTGTAGCTGAAGACTTTTGAAGACAAGACTTTGACTTGCCTTAAATTGAGGTGGATTTAGGCAAAATAATTTTTTAAAAAATAACTGAGTTGTCATAGTGAGTTAGTGTCACCTTCCTGTTCCTGAATGTATTGTATAGAGTCCCAGTGGGGTTTTTGTCTCAGGTAACAAACAAAGTAGTTGATAGCATTGCTCCCTCCAGGTGTCCTGCCCTTAGTGTCTGGTATCTTATTTAAACTGAGAGAGAGGAGGTTGATATCAAATAGTAGGAAGAAATGATTTACTGTGAGTGTGGTGAGGCAGAATGGAACCACAAAAAAGGGCTGGGAGCTGGCACAGTAGTTATTAGAAGGTGAAGTTATATATCAAGACATGAGCTCTCACAAAGCATGAGTGGTTGTGCAGCAGCACCGGCTAATACAAGTCTGTGACATGACTGTGGCATCAGTCCCGTGGCAGTGACCACCAGCTGTTCTCTTCAGTCCAACTCCCCTTTCTCCAGTTTAGGGCTGGGGTATCAGGATGATGTCACAGCACAGCTGTCAATGGAATTAAATGTTGTTCAGTTCATAAAATTACTTCCCTCACTGTCATGCAGCTGTTTTGTGTGCTTGAACTACACCCTGGTTTCTCCCTAAGCCGGAGCACTGCAGCCCCACTGCTGGAGGAAAGCAGAGGTAGTTGAGAGATTTGGGGTCATTCTCTATTTCTCTGATTGTCATTGGCAAAAGCTGATACAGAGCCTTTGGCACAGGTGGGGAGAACTGGAAACTCCTCCATCACTTACTTCCGTGCTTTCCCCCACATCTGTCCTGTGCACAGCCACCTCTCATCTTTCTGTGCCCTTTCAGATCACTCTGCTGAGCTCACATCTGCTGCAAGATCCCTAAAACTGGTTTTTGTATCAGCTGACCAGCTCAACTGCTCGCTCACACCTAGAATTGTTGCCCTGTCCCAATCCTCATGACCAGCTTGTTTACTATTGACCCAACTGTAGCAGGATTACTTTTAAGGGCTTTTACTCCAACCTGGCTTTGAAAATTTCCAGGGAAGGGGCAGCCACAGCTTCTCTGGGCAACCTGTGCCTCACCACCCTCACAAAGAAGAAATTCTTCTTAAAAATCTTATCTAAACCTACACTCATCATAAACTCTTGTTTCTTCTTTGTTTTTACCCTCTTAAGAGCCCTCCATACCATTCAAGGAAAAACTGAAGGATCTTGAAGTGAGGGAAAAGGAATCTGCCACCTTCCAATGTGAAGTACCTGTTCCTGGGACAGAGACAGCTTGGTTCAAGGAGGAAACCAAACTCCGGCAGAGCAAGAAGTACAACATTGAAGAAGAGGGCACGTACCGCCGGCTCACTGTCCAGAATGTCACTGCAGATGATGATGCTGTTTATATCTGTGAGATGAAAGAAGGGAGCAGGACCATTGCAGAGTTGTCTGTCCAAGGTAAGGCTTTTGCAGTTTCAAGATTGGCCAAATCTCACCTACCAAGTTTGAGATTCATGGGGAGCAGCACTCCAGATTTGACCTCGTAAATGGCATTTAGCCTGTGCATGTGGGCAGTGAAGAGCAGCAGAGACCCTTATGCTGTGGGAGTAGATCCCAGTCAGTGGGTCCCTGGGGCTTCTACCATGGTGCATCTGGGACACAGGGTTGGAGAGAGGGGACAGATTATGTTGCCGCACAAGACATCACCCAGTGGGGACTGATGTTGACAGGGCCTTCTGAGATGCCCATGAGATGTCGCCTAGCACTGAGACTTTTCTCAACATGACCACAAGCATCAAATGGGTCCCTTGGCACTGTCACACATCTTGTCTATTGTGCAGTGATCACAGTGGTGAATCTTGTCCCAGAGAGATGCTGACCATGCTGGAAAGTGGGCTTAGCAGATGTGGTTTGTGGTCTGATGTGTGATGCAGGCTGCAGACAGCACCAGGACGGTCTAGTTTGGAAACCAGATCCACTCTCCAGATCTCTTGGCAGCTGAATCTGTTCTTTGGAGTTTGGAAAGCTGATGAGAAAGGGGCAAAATGTGGATGCAGATTCATGTTCAGGTATCCCAAGTCTGGTGCATTGGGGCTGAAGTGCAAGTAGATGTAGAGCCAGGTGTGATGCCTCCCAGCAAGTAGACATAGACACCAGAGTTGCAGGCATTGGAGACCTGTGACAGCTACAGGATTGCTCTTGCCCTGACTCATTGGAAGCCTGAAGTTATTTCCAGTGAAACCAGAAGTTCTTCACTACACAGATTTCTGTAATGTGTATCCTGGTGCAAATTCCATTTTTGTATTATCAGCAAGGAGCTGAGAGTGTTCATGGGTGAATGCAGAAGGGAGAATCTAGTCCAGAGACATGGGAGAGTTCAGACAGACATTTTTTGTTGCTCCATCTGTTATGTCTAGAACAGCCAACCAGTGTAAGTGTGTTTGGCCCCAGCAGGACGGCTGGTATGTTTTTTACTTGTTTGTGCTATAATGGTATGCTCCATTAAAAAGAGAGTGACTGATCTCTCTGGAGGGAAAGGAGGCAGACCTTTCCTGAGGGAGCCTTGTGCCTGCCCTGGGAGAAGATTTGAGAGAGCAGGATGGGATTGAGAGAATGTGAGAATTTGGCCAGATGTAGAGGTCTGTGGGGATGGAGACACTGATGAGGGTAGTGTGGCCGAGAAGGAGGGTGAACAGAGAATCAGGGTCTTGGACCCTACTGATGAAATCTGTGCCTGATCTGTTGCTTCATGAATGAGTTTAGCATTGCTTCTCATTAAATACCTCTAGGTGATGTGCCTGGATGAGGGTTCTCACACCTCACAGGGACTTACAAAGCAGGAGCCAGTCACCTCACCATCTGTCAGCTGGAGTAGTTTCCTGATGCTTTGTCCAATCTTTCCTGTGAATAGTCACATCTTGTAACTTTGAGGTTATTCTACTAAGTGATAATCATCACAGTCGATTGGAATGGGCAGAAATTCATTCCATGTGAATTTCTGGGTTCACTCTAAGAAGAAATCAGAGGGTTTTGGTGTATTTCCCATTAGTTCAGGTGACTGATGTGTTTGCCATCTTGATTATGTCACTTACTGGTAGCTTTGATGGAGGCAAAATCCCAAAGACAGATGAGATCTGTCTGTTTTAAGACTGAGCTCCTTCAGCAAAGTTTTCATTTGAACTCCTTACATATGTGGGCAATGAAATGTGTATCATTATTAAATCTGTTCTTGGCAAGGCCACATACCTTGTGTTTACCCAGCAGCACACTTTGCATGGTAGGTGAGAAACATGAGTGATTGTAGTCAAACAAGATTGTTTTTCTCTCTTTGAATACCAAAATGAGTCCTTGAGATTATCTGCTCTGTATAACTCAGAACCTTAGAATTCATTTAGGAGTGTCTGCATAGTGTCTATGATGTTTTGATTAGGTGTGGACTAGTTCTGTTGCAGTCTGGATGGTCCAATGTTGCCAAAGCTTTTAATATCTGCTGTTTGCTGACCATGATGATTCTCTTATTTGAAGGGAACATCATTAAAAAACTTCCACGCAAGACTGCAGTGTTCATAAATGACACAGCCATCTTCTGTGTGGAGCTGGACAATGATTGCCAGAACATCCGATGGCTCAAAAATAAAGAAGAAGTGAAACCCAGTGACCGAATCTCCATCACTTGCTCTGGCAAACAACACACCATGACTATCCGAGAGTGTAAGATGGAGGATGCTGGTGAGATTGCCTTCCTGGCTGATGAAAGCAGGACAACTACCCAGTTCACTGTGACCAGTAAGCTTCGCTTTTATTTGGCCTTGGTGTTGTGTCTTCCCTGGTGAGCAGGTACTCCTGTGGTAGCCCTGTTGTTTCGGGTACTACCATAGTAAGGTTGTTGTCCAAAGACAGCAGAAGGTTTGCTGTCTGCCACAAAAAGGCAACAGCCTGGACATGACTGTTACGAGATGTTGTGGAGGGATCAGAACAGAGAGAGAAGAGTAATAGAATTATGGAATGGTTTGGGTTGGAATGGACCTTCAAGATCACTTAGTTCCAAACCCCTGCTACAGACCAGGACACCTTCTACTAGACAAGGTTTCTCAGGCCCCTATCCAACCTGGCTTCAACACTTCCAAGAATGGGGAATCCACAGCTCCTCTGGGCAAGAGCAGTCCTGGGGAAAGAGCATGGCACAGACATGTATTTTAGTTGACTGAGCAGTTGCACCAGGTGCAATGTAGTTGAGATTGGACCTGAAACGAAATTTTGGTGAAGTTGACTAATTTTATTTATCTTTATTTTGATAACACCACATTTCCCAGGCAGAATCTGCTTCATTTAAGACAGAACTGCATGTGGTTTCTGGCTGTGCTGCAGTTCTGGTTTTTATGTGAATAAATCATCTACTCTAGTCACAATTTGGGAATAATAATGCTTCTTTTCTCCCAACACCACTTCCAAACTGAAATCAGTCAGTGGCAAAAAGGAATCTTTGATTTAAAATTTATAATTGCTGTGTTATCTAAACATTCTGATGCCATTTAGCTAAAATGAGAATAAAATGAGGGAAGCATCACATTTGGATTTGTGACAGTTCTAAGGAGTTTGGAAAGCTAAAACATCCAGCCAAGCACATTTTCACTGGAAACAACAAAGTTCAGTTTGATTTCAGACTCTGCTGTTTAAGCTATGAGAAAGTGTTGACTCATGGAATAGAAAAAGGTAAGGCCTTCCCACAAACAGGCATCACCGAAGAAAATATTACATTACCATTTCTGATGACAAAATCAAGAGATCTCATTCCATGGCTTAGTATTCAGCTTAATGTTACCCTAATGGGACCTTTGACACCTAGCTCTGACCAGCAGTTACTGACAGCCTGGTAACTGTGCACCCCAAAACACTTACGTGTCTATTTATGTAATGAAGGAAAAGGGGATCGCATTGAGATTTCCTATTTTTACACTTCATGCATATCAGATTCACTTCTTGGAGAATCCTGTGTACTATACTCACATCTTTTTTAATTAGCTGGATAAGGTTGGTGTTGGCTGTTCTAATAGCATTTATAATATACAAGCAACGTTTGTATATTATTTGCTCAGTACTTTGTATTGCTACCTTATGTTACTTTGCCCATTTTAAAGATGGGTAAACTGAAGCAGAAAGAGTTCAGTTTTCAGTCTAGTGTCATCATACAGGCTCTCTCTACAGTCATGAATACTTGAGAATCTGCAATGTTTGATTGTTTCACTCATCTCTCACATCTCCTTTAAGCTGGGATGACTTTCTCCTGAGTGTGCTGTTCTCAATGGGATTTACAGTTGGAGTCTGCTTGACTGACTTAACCCAGACACCTTTCAGATAGCTAAAATTAAGTGAAATGAATCCTTTGCCACATCAGCAGAGGTGTAACTAGAGCATATCTGATAATTCCTAGTCTCTTGACTGTATCAGTGGCAGCACATAGTGAATAGTACTGATTTGACTTGAGCCTTCTCTAAAGGGCTCAGGAGAAATGAGAGGGTGAATATGCAAATACCTGCAGAGATAAGTTTGTAGCCTCAGGTACTGTAATATAGCCACATCCCCTCAATTGTATGGTTTCACAGTCAGGACACCTTTATGTAACTTCCTTTTGAAGTTAATTCGCAAACTCCAAAAGCTCATTCTGCATAAATTGCTAAAACAGAGATCCCCATCAATAGCTATCACTTAGGTGACTAAGGCAAAGTTATAACACACCTTCTGAGTGGAGAGAACATAAATTCAGAAGCAGGACAGAGGACAGATACCCAGATGAAAATGACTGAGGAGAACAGCCTGTGTAACAAGCAACTGTGATCTCCATAACTTTAAAAGGTTTGAACAACATTTGATGGTGGTTTTACCCGTCTTCTGAGTGAAAATAGGAAGCTGTGTTAGTCAGCTTTGCCCAGGAGCTGTGTAGGCAGCAGTGTGGGTCTGTTTCTAGCACTGAACAATATAAGTATAGGGAATGTTTGTTGTAGACTCTTTGTCTGTGCTGACAGTTGTAGTGTGTAGAAATCATGTATGTTTAGCTATGGAGGTATGACTATTGTACATTAAAGGTTGGACTCCTAGAATCATTGAATTTTCAGGATTGGTATGGATCTCATAGATCATGTAGCTCCAATTCCCTCTGCCCTGGGCAGGGACACCTCCTGTTAGACCACATTGCTCAAGCCTTCATTCAACCTGGTTTTGAACACTACCAGGACTGGGGTTTCTACTGCCTCCCTGATCAGTGTCTCACCACACTCATAGGAAAAAACTTTTTCCTAATATTTAACCTAAATTTCTCTCTTTCAATTTGTGCCCATTGCCCCCTGACTTGATGATCTCAGAGGTCTTTTCCAACCTTAATGATTCTATGATCTTTGCTAATGCAGCCCAGAAGTATCCGTTCTCTTTCTTTTCTTTTCCATCTCACATCAATGTTTTATGGAAGTTTTTCAAGCAAGAGTAGCTTTTAGTCCAGGGTAAGCTTTTTCAGCCAGGCATAGTGGCTTTTCCACTCTGACATAAACTGATTATTCTGTTTTGGTTTGTTTCTTTCCCTTGTGCAGCACCCAAAAAACCTCCCACCCAACCCCCAGCTGACCCTGTGGTGAAAAATAAAACAGAAACCTCAGTGACACTAGCATGGTCCCCTCCAAAGATGGATCGTCCCATTCCAGTTGATGGCTACATTGTGGAACGCAAGAAACTGACTGGCTTTACCTGGGTGAGGTGCCATGAATCCCATGTCCCTGTCCCAGAACTCACAGTGAACAACCTGCCAGAAGAGGCTGACTATCAGTTCAGAGTGTCTGCAGTCAATGCCTATGGACAGAGCCCCTACCTGGAATTCCCAGGGAGCATGCACCTCGGTGAGTGCAAAACCAGTATAAAATGGGTCTGTCTGGGGTGATCAGACATGTGGGTGCTTTAAAAACATTCCCCATGACTTTGAGGATGGAGCAATGGCACAGCAAAACCTTTTTCCTTTCGCTGCTCGTTCTCCTCCCTCATTTCAGCCACTGACCATCCCCAAAGTGGTGGTGGTTGGGTTTTTGTGGCAGAGCTGTGGGAGTGCTTCTATTGCACTATCTCATGTCAAGCTGTGTAAGAGGCAGAGCTCTCTGCAATGGACCTTTAACCTGTAAGTGCTTCTTCTAGGCCTGATATGAAAGGGAAAATTGAGGTGGGCTTATGATGCAAGTTGCAATATTTGTGTGAGATATCAATCTTGCACTGAGAAAATATTTATGGTTGATCATACCATCATTAAAACCAAATTCCAGCCAGTCTCTCTTTAATCTTAGAGTTCCTGGAAAAAATATGGGGTGTTTACTTTATTTCTAGGGTGCCAATGTACCTATAAAAATCATTGGGTGCAATGGAATTGCTTCTTCCTTTGATTCACTGCACTAGAAAATATCTGCACAGACTTTGATCATACTGTGTCTTCTTATTGTTTCACCCTTTTCCCTCCATGTCTGAATGTGCCTGTGTTTTGATAGAATATCTAGAAGTGACTCCTCAGGAACCTTCTGAAATCTAAGAATAATACTGGTTATTAAATTCATAGCACACTTGTAGGGGAAGGTAGGTGCTTCACATTATGCCTTCAAACGTCCTGGGGACAAAAAAAACCCAGTAAAATATACCTATTGTTCTTTCCCTGCAGAAACAGGATTTACCTTAATGCCAGAGGTCAGTTACCTGCAACTGTAGGAAGCAAATCCTGTTCACCAACTCTGCATTGCTTTCAGTGCACACAAATTGTATTAGGCTGCATGATTTTGTTCTCATGTCTTGTTTACCCTGAGGACTTTGTTCTTGGGAAGATCTGTTCTCCAGTGTGGCTGTCTTGTGTCTTGTTCTCAGAGGTATGTGTTGTTGTTCTTCCCTAGAACCAGTCCTGGCTGTGAAAACCCCCATGACAACAGCTGAAGTGATACCTGGAGGGGATGCCCTGTTTACTGTTGACCTTACCAAGACATGTTCTGGCATGTGGTACCTTAATGGCAAAGCCATACAGGAAAGTGAGACCTACATCATTAAGAGAACCCAAACCACTCATACCCTAATCATAAAGAGTGTCAGCAAGAAAGATGATGGAGCAGAAGTGAAATTTGTTGCCGATAATGTTGACACCAGCACCAAGATGAGAGTGAAAGGTATTTATTTTCATCACTGTCCTTTAATCTTTCAGCCAAGGGGCTGTTGCTGGGACCTGATGATTAGAACTGGGGCTAGAGGCTTTCACTGATGCCTGGTTTGTGGGAAGTGCTTGAGACTGCATCATGTAAACTAGTGTGGGTCGTAGTAATGACCTCATTTGACAGCATAGAATACAGAGTGAGCCAGCCTATCCAGCTCATGGGATCTGAACCAGACGTCAGCTCAGCGAATTTCTGTTATTCACAACCATCAGTCAGTGGATTCTGTCACCAAATCTACCACTGAGTCACCTTAAAGTGGTAATTTCAGATCCAACTCAGCTGGTGTTTCTGACTGTAATAGAGTTTTTTCAAAATTAAAGGAACATTTAAAAGCTTTTTTCTTGGAGGATTTTTAGTCCACCATGTCTGTGGTGTACAAGTTAGTATCATGTAACTTGATTTTACATCAAGAGCTGGGTGCTTCCTCTATGAAATTATGATGTCATCTGTGTCTACCCATATTGCATGTCAAAATGTAATTAATTCTGGAAGGATGTGTTTGGCTTTGGGTGAAAATCTCTGCAGAAGTGTGTTGAGAGTATTACTCAGCAGCAAAAAATGCAGTGTTTATTTTTTCCTTAGTGACCCTAGCAATAAAAACAGATCAAATCTTCCAAGGTGGAAAAAATGCTCTGTATTGATGTGAGTGTGAGGGCAAGAACAGGATCTAATACATTGGGAGATCTTAGTCTACAGCATGCTTGTATGAGGGACATGCTATCTCAAACTAATGGGAAATAACAAAGCCATTTGTCCTGGCAGGTGCTGCAGTGAGATTTACCAACAAGAGCAAAGATGTAGAAAAAATCTCTGCTCGGCTGCGGGAGGAAGCCAAACTCCAGGCTGAGCTGTCAGACACAGAGGTCACTGTGAAGTGGATGAAAGATGGGAAAGAGCTCAAGGCCAGTGAAAAATATGAACTTCAAACTGTGGGGAAAAGGCACATCCTGAAAATCCTGAACACTGCATCAGAGGATGCTGGAGTTTATGAGTGCATCTGTGAAGGGGATAAGATGCTCTATCAGCTTTCAGTGAAAGGTATGTGGCTGCCTGGGCTGCTTTGTACTAATTCCCTGTTCCTGCCCTAAACTAATGGAGTCAGCAAGGGACACATGGGCAGTGGTCCAGAGGGAGTTGTGGTAATTCCCCATCAACATCCAGCCTTGGCAGTGTCTCTGGTCCCAGAGCAGGAGAACGGGGGAGTGAATATAAGATCTAGTGCTGGCTCAGTGGGAAGAGCTGTGCTTTCACTCAAATTGGCATCTTGACATCAAAGGGAACTAGGTGTTATTTCATGAGCTTGAATGGTTGATAGGGAAAATATGCTCTTGTGATGAAGAAATTCAGCCACAGGGGCAGGAGGACATGACACACATGGTTCCACATCTGCCCTACACTTGCTGTGTTATATTGAACAAGTCACTAAAGAGCTAGTTCAGCTCTGATTAAAGTTCCAGTGGACCAGGGTCATCTTGGCATTGTGGGATTCTTTTTTAATTGGTTTGGATTTTTTTGTTTGTTTTCTGTCAACACCCTGGTGGATAAAACAGACCTTTCCAGGGCATACTGGATGTCTTGACCTATTCCTATTTGCAAGGTGTTCAGATGGACAGCTGTATAGAAAACCCAGCAAAATGGAATTTTATGTTGATGTTTCTTACTTGTTAGATTTGAACCTGCACTGTTTGACAGCTGCCCTAGTTTTTCAGCTGTTCTTGCTTTTATTGGTAATCTCTACCTTTACCCTGAAACCAACAGCATTAAGCCTCTGTCCTGCAAACCTTCCCATCTGTGCAAGCTTTTCTGAATTAGTTTATAGGAGAGTATTCTCTGCCTTGAAGGGGGTAGGTTTTGACTAAAAAACCCCAGTGTATCCCCACACTGTTCTTCATAGGACTTTGGACTGGCAAGTTCACTCTGTAAAGCCATTTGATTTCCATGTACTGTCCCATAATTCTCCCTTCACCTTCATCCCAGGGATGATTACACTGTTTCTACATGAAGTAAGTATGAGGTGCTTCATCATCATGTTCTGCTGGCATCTCACCTTCCTTGGTCTCTGTAGAAACAACAAAGCCCCAGAGAAATGTGTGTATTTTTGCATTTGACAACTTGCTTGATTATTCTCAGAGAGCAAACTCAAGAGAGAGCTGAAAAAAACCAATTAAAAATGTGACTAAATCTATAGAGTGAGGAATTTCCATCTACACTTGGCAGCTGCTCTTAATTTTGATTTCTCTCTCTCTCTCTCTCTCTCTCTCTCTCTCTCTCTCTCTTCTCGCATTGCATGCTGACAGTTCTACCCACAGATTTAATTGAATTAGCTGATGGACCTTTCCATGTGCTTTTCACTGTAATGTGACTTACAAATGAGTAATCCATGTTATTATCTTAAAATCTGTGTTGACAAGCTGTAACTTAAATGTCTTCTGTTTACACCTTGCTACCTGAAGAATCACCTTAGGTACCTCTTGTAGGATGAGCCTCACAAATGCTATATCACCCACAGATTTAATTGAATTAGCTGATGGACCTTTCCATGTGCTTTTCACTGTAATGTGACTTACAAATGAGTAATCCATGTTATTATCTTAAAATCTGTGTTGACAAGCTGTAACTTAAATGTCTTCTGTTTACACCTTGCTACCTGAAGAATCACCTTAGGTACCTCTTGTAGGATGAGCCTCACAAATGCTATATCAGTATTTTACCTTTCATCATCATTATCTTTTATCTGTCCCTCTTATAAATCAGCCACAGGAGCTGGTGAAGCATTTGAGGAGCAGGTCAGCTGTATGTGGCACATGGGTATCACGTGGCTGCTGAGAGGCCACTGTGCCGAGCCACGGCCACTGTGTCACTGACTGGGCCTCCTGCCCAAACCCAGCTAGAAAATGCACTTGCCATTTATCACAGGAGTCCCTCCACTGCCATGAGACTTCATGTGCCAGGCATCCTCTGACACATGACCTCCTGTGTTGAAATGGGACATCTGAGAAGTCTCCTTCAGGCTGCTGTGGTTGTATTTTTCACACTTGTTTTCTGAGGAAGTGAAAGATGTGTGAATGAACACATCTCCCTCTTCTTCCTCCCAAAACTTTTAACCTGGATGCTGAGTTCCAGTAATGCTGGTGGAGAAGGAAATGTCTCAGCAGTGTTTGGTCCCTTCAGGTCTCATGGGTGTAGCTGGTTGGGTAGAGACAGACTGCAATGTTGTCCTACCTAAGGGAAAGCTCTACTGTTGTGGATCACTAGAGAAACAAGTGAGAGGAGAGGTCCTAAGAAAATGTAGTAAAAGAAAAGGAGGGTTTCCCTGCTTTAAATATTTCTGTTATGACTTTTTTTCCCCACAGGTATTGCTTCTAATAAGCAGAGTGAGTAAACTCTAGACAACAGGGCTGGTAGGGACCTGGGGAGGTCAAATGCAAACTCCTGTCCCTGCAAGAATCTGGTTATTAAACCAAGGGCCTTGAGGACCAGAGCTAGAAAGACCTCTGTTTGCACTGGTTCTTCCCTTTTCCCTTCCCTTTTCCCTTTTCCCTTCCCTTTTCCCTTCCCTTTTCTCTTCTCTTCACTATCAAAGCATTAGTTTTCATAGCTTTGCAAAGCCCCAACTAAAAGAGACTTGACTGTTTGGGTTGTCTTAAAATAATATGTTAAGAAGATGTTTGAAAATGAAATCCATTATCTAAAGCAAGATGAGACTATGGTTTCAGGGTCACATTTTTAGCTTGGATATTGGTGGGGTTTTGAATCTTTTGCTCTGAGGCAATTGGTGACTCAATTATTTCACTACATGTTAATATGATGCCAGATTTATTGTTTATTTTCTATGCTCCAGTTAATTTCCAGTAATAAATTTCTATTCATTTCAGTCCTATGAGATACCTAGATAGATAGACTGAATTTATCCAGAGTATATTTTAAACTCTTCCAGAGTCAATTTACTTGCCAGGTGGTTACAATGATGAATAACCTTCATGGCTTTCCCTCCAATTTGCTTCTTTAATTTCTTTCCTAACCTCTCTCAGATATTGCCTAGTCTTCCTCTACTCCTGTCTCAGCCTCCTGTGTTGTATATGTACCCTGCTTTTTGGACATGTGATAATCAGGAATATGGTTGGAAATTTGGCTGCTTCTGCATTAGAATCTAGTAATTAGATCCATAATTAAACATGCAGATTGGGTCTTATGATAAATGAACACCTAATGTAAGAGTACATATTCACTGATGTCCACACAATTATTTATCAGATCTGTGTGTTTTTATTTTGTTTCAGCACTTGCAAACTTTATAAACAAAGAGAAAAGTGGAGGACTTATCAAAGTCATCGCTGGAAAACAGGCTGAATTTGTTTCTGAGACCTCTGAGGCCAACATCATGGTTAAGTGGTACAAAGATGGGAAAGAAATCACAGCCAGCAAGAAATTCACCATGGAAGATAAAGGCAAACTGCATAAGCTTGTGGCTTCAGCTGTGACCAAAGAAGATGAAGGAACTTACACATGCAAAATTGGAGATGACACTCTTGTTTTTGATTTAAAAGTCTCAGGTAAGTTTGTGGTGCAGGTGTGGGATGAGAGTCTGTGTGAGAAACTCAGGATTTCATTCATTATACTTGTCTTGCTTTGTAAATTGTCAGATTTTTGGGCCAAGCTTGCACAACACTGCTTTAGGGACTCTGACCCTTGTTGTGATCCCTATGGAAATCCACGGTGTGGGCAAATAATATGACAATGCTGTGATATATTTGAGTCAGCACAGGTTTTTATTAGGGCTGGAGTCATGACTTAAACACCACATTGGTTGAACAGCAGCTGGGAGACACATCTGGGTTTATTCTTTTATCCCAGCATGTTTTCATCTAAAAGCCACCTTGGTCAGGAGGTCCAAAGTCTTACTTTGAAAGTCCTGGGTCCTCCTTTGTCAAGTTTAAGTCCCGATTTTGAGAGTTAAGCATCTCCTGCTATTCCCAAAGGACACTGTGATCTCAGAGACATCTCTCTGCAGTACTGTAAGCAACACTATTAGGTCATGTCACGTGCCCATCACATAGAGCACGTGGCTGTCACGTCAAGCCCAGAAGAGAAATGCTTGTCACCACTGCATTCCAGTCCAGGATGGAGCCAGAGTATAAAATGACACAAGAATTTGTCTGTGAAATTCAATATCTGTGAAATTCAACTGCTTCGATTTGTATAGCCCAGCAGGAACCTTTCTTCCAAAAGTGGTTTTCTGGCTTCTGCCTGGAGCCTAATTTTTAACCTGGTCCTAATTTTAAGACTGAAACTCTACTCAAAGCTTCTCATGGCATGTCTGCATGCTGCAGTACAATGCAATTTTAGGGAATTCACCACTGAGTGCTTGTGATCTGTAACAGTACATCCATGTTACTATGATGCTGTTCATCAGCTAACTAAAAATTCAGCAAAACTGATTAATTTAGGACAGCACTCATCCTGAGGGATTGGTACAGGATTTACTGAGCTAGAGGAATTTCTTGCAGTGTGCAGCTGGTGTTTTCTCAGGTATTCACTCTGCATCTCACCTCCAGTTCTCTTTTGCTAAGAATCCAGCATCATGCAATTTCACTTGGAGTGTAATTCACATTCCCTGACTTTACTCATTGAGAAACTGGTCTACAAGGGCCAACCAGGCTCTGCCTGAACTGACTCCCAAAGGGCAATTTGTATCATCTGATTTATACTGTCGGATTAAAGTGACCTGAGATGGATTTAAAAAGTGTTCTGGAACTGCCTCTGTCTGAAGATCAGGTACAGAGGAAGGCTGCATTATCACCAGAGCTGGGTACCTGACAGTTTAGTGATTATGGGCAGATTAGGTGAATCTCACCTGTAACTTCTGCAATAAAACATCACATGGCTCAGGCAAAAATAATTGGAATCTACTAAATAACAGAATCACAGAATAGTTTGGGTTGTAAGGGACGTCAAAGATCGTCTAGTTCCAAAGTTCCAACCCCCTGCCATGGGAGGGACACCTTCAACTAGACCAGGTTGTTCCCAGCCCCATCCAATCTGGACTAGAACACTTCCAGGGGTGTGCAGCCACAGCTTCTGACAGGGAAGAATTCCTTCCTAATATCTAATCTAAACTTGCCCTCTGTCAGTGTGAAGCTATTCCCTCTTGTCCCATTCCCACAGACTTTTTGCTGAACAAGGACTGAGTTACAACCTGTTAACAACACCTTAGCTTCCACCCTGTTTCACATGTCACCATAAAAATTCTTCAGAGTGCCAGGAAGCAGCACTGCACAGTCAGGGGTAGTCTTAGGGCAAGGACTCAGTCTGCATTTATGGCAATTAGATACCCCAATATTCCTGAATGGGAGGATTCAGGAGGACTATCCTTCAGTCATTTAATTTTTAAAGAATAGATCATTCCTAATAATTGCCATTTTAAATTAAATGCTTGCCTGGCATGGGTGTAGCATAGTGATTATCCTTGGGATAGTCAGTGACTGAAAGCAACAGTTGCTGCTGAAAGAAATGCAATACTGAGCTAAGGTTGGCTCTAACTGACAGCCCTCAGCTTGCTATTCAGTCAAGAGCTGCCCTGATGGAATGGAGGGTATGAAATACATGACATGCTCATCAAATAGTGCTTGTTAGCTTAGGGACAGGGTGTGTCGTATAGGTTTGCTCACATTTTACATCAAGGTGCTTGTCTCCACTTAGTTGCCTTTGCTTTTACCTTTACAAATACACTGGCAAAAAAAAACTCTGGGATGATAAAAATGCTGTGTTGTTGCCCCTGGGATGATAAAAATGCTGTGTTGTTGCTGCCTACATGACACACACACTCTGCATATGTGGGTGTGTGTTTGCACAACTCATACCTGTACCATCAGCAAGGTTTGAGCTGAGGTATCAATGCAGGAACCTCAACTGCTTGAGCCATGTGAGCTGTGAGCAGTTGTGAGTTCTCTACTGGGAAGACCAGTTTCAGCAAAAAGAAGTGAGACTGCTAGCTCATACATTCACAGAATCCCAGAATGGTTTGGGTTGGAAGGGACCTTAAAGACCATTTAGTTCCAACCCCCTGCTGTGGTTAGGGAGATCATTCACTAGGCCAGATTGCTCAGAGATTCATCCTAACTTAGTCCTCTTGAAGTTGAAGAATATCTTATCAATGAGATACTGTATGTTCCCTGGTCTGGGAAAGAATTAGTCTGATGGGACTGATCCCATGAACAGGGAGCTGCAGGAATGGGCTCAAACATTTAAAGGCTCGTTGTCACTTCAAACAAGACTTCTGAGACTTCTTAGGTGTTTTCAAATTTGTTTCTGTACTCAGACATCAAGATATTCCTAAGAATTTGCTTCAAATAAGGAACAAGGAGTGGAGAATAAAGTGTGAACATCTAGAGGGCATCTCAGCTTGATATAAAAGGTCCAGGAGGACTTAGGACAGATGAATGGGGTTGAACTGTAACTGGGAGCAATTATCTGAAGATCAGAGAAGGAGTTTACACCATCTGTCAGAAAGTCAGGCATCAACATTCATGTGTATGATAATGAAATAATGATCAGTAATTACAGTATTGTAACCTTGTGCTGATAAACCTGAATTAAGGCATAAATTGCTTTCTCTTTTTCATTCCAGATGAAGCTGTTAACTTTGTCAACAAGCCCAAAACCACTCCAGAAATATCAGTCAGTCCATCTGAAAGCCTTGAGCTGGTGTGTGAGGTGTCAGCTGCAAGTGGGGCTGTGGTATGGAAGAAGGATCAAACTGAGGTGAAGCAGGACCAGAGGACAACAGTTGTCTCCCAGGGGACACAGCGCAAGCTCATCATCAAGAAGGTGACACAGCAAGACCAAGGGAGTTATACCTGTGAAACAAAGGATGACAGAACCACATTCCAAGTCAAAGTCAGAGGTGAGAAAATGCTACAAATGCCAAAGATAAAGGAATATTCCACTCTGAGTAGTGTCTTACATTCAGAAGATCATCTCACAACCTCTCTGGGGTGAAATATCTCAACCACTTAAGTACTTAATTTTTCAGCCAACTGTCATATCAATATTTTATAGTCACGCTTCTGCATCTATGGCTAGTTGTAACCAGAAAAAAATAATGAGCAAGGATAAAGACTCCTTCTCTTCTCACAATTATCTGGTGTGTCCCACAGAATCATAGTGTGAGGCCATAACAGAGATCCATGGAAGCATAAAAGGGACAGGAGAGGTGTTTGAAGAGCTCTGATTAGGCTCCATACCTGGAAGTGTTCAAGGGCAGGTTGGATGGGGCTCTGAGCAGCCTGGTGTAGTGGAAGGTGTCTCTGCCCATGGCATGGGAGTTGGAGCTAGATGGTCTTTAAGGTTCCTTCCAATCCTATCCATTCCAGAATTCTATGAATAGATGGAGAATGACTGAATTTGAGTGGCCCAAATAGGCAGAAAAAGAGCAATGGTGCCTAGATATGAGGATGCAAGGTCTGTTCCCTAAGTGGAAACATGGAGAGATATAGGAGGAGAAAAAGAGAGAAGAGGGAGAAAGTTTCAGGCAGTGCATATTGGTGCTCTAAGTTCCAGGTTCAAACCTGTGCTCACACTGTGGATTTTTCACTTTATCCCAGAATTCCTGTCAGCAAAATAGAAATTGAGGTGATTTTTTTGTCTTAATGGGCCATCATGGTACTACCTGTGAAGGGAGGAGTATAGTGAAATAGGAGGAACTTGATTAAGCACTGCAGAAGACAACTGCAAAAAGTGTGTGACCATTGTGGTTTTCTTACAGAGACAGATGTGTTTACAAACAAGGACAAGGTACAAAAGGAGGTGAAGGCTGTCCTGACACAAAATGCCACTCTAAGCTGTGAGGTGGCCCTGGAGAAGACCGAAGTGAAATGGTACAAGGATGGGAAACTGATCACCTCCAGCACAAAGTTCAAGGTGGAGTCAGAGGGTAAATCTCGTTGCCTGGTGGTGGGTCAGTTGGAGAAGAAAGATGCTGGGGAATACACCTGTGAGGCTTCTGGCCAGAAACTGACCTTCAAGATTGTTGTCACAGGTGAGACATTTGTTCATTCTCATCACAGAGAGGTCCCTGAGGTGCCCTTACTAGAGAAAAATTAATCACTCTCAGGGCTCCAGGGGCTATGCAGTCTAGATCTTCATTGAGTAATGAGGGAGACCAACCAACCAACCTGTGTCACAAAGATGCTGGTAGCTTGTAATTTTCATCTGTGAGATGGATCCCACTCAGTGGTCCGTGATGTTTTCTGATTTCCCAGTAAAGAAAAAATAGGCAAGTTCACATATGTTGTGATTTATAGGGATAAAGGTAGGATCAGCTCCCAGATGTGTAGGAACATAGGTCTGGAAGAAGTAAGAAAACAGGCCTACTCAAGAAGTACCTTGAGTAAGCAAGGCTTACATACGGGTCCCAGTGGCAAATGAGATTGGGAGCTTATTTGAGCATTACATTATGGATCATAATGATGGATTTCTATGATTTAATGTGGAGATGGGAAGATGAAATCCTGAGGCACTGGGTCATTTTTCTCAGAACTGGCTGATGTGTTGGTCTGAGGCTGTATAAAGGATCATGTCCTGTCTGAGCACGAGAAATAACAGAGAGATAGAAGTTGTCATATTTTTCATTTGGGGTTGGTCAATTTGAACAGCATCAACACACGTGTGATTTTTCATTGCTTCTCCCACTCCACAGAAGCAGAGGATGCATTTATCAACAAGGACAAAGTGCAGAAAGAGGTGAAAGCTGCACTCTCAGAAAATGCCACACTGAACTGTGAGGTGGCCCAAGAGAAGACTGATGTGAAATGGTACAAGGATGGGAAACTGATCACCTCCAGCACAAAGTTCAAGGTGGAGTCAGAGGGTAAATCTCGTTGCCTGGTGGTGGGTCAGTTGGAGAAGAAAGATGCTGGGGAATACACCTGTGAGGCTTCTGGCCAGAAACTGACCTTCAAGATTGTTGTCACAGGTGAGACATTTGTTCATTCTCATCACAGAGAGGTCCCTGAGGTGCCCTTACTAGAGAAAAATTAATCACTCTCAGGGCTCCAGGGGCTATGCAGTCTAGATCTTCATTGAGTAATGAGGGAGACCAACCAACCAACCTGTGTGCATCCGCTGTCACAAAGATGCTGGTAGCTTGTCACTTTAATCTGTGAGATGGATCCCACTCCGTGGTCCTTGATGTTTTCTGATTTCCCAGTAAAGAAAAAATAGGCAAGTTCACATATGTTGTGATTTATAGGGATAAAGGTAGGATCAGCTCCCAGATGTGTAGGAACATAGGTCTGGAAGAAGTAAGAAAACAGGCCTACTCAAGAAGTACCTTGAGTAAGCAAGGCTTACATATGGGTCCCAGTGGCAAATGAGATTGGGAGCTTATTTGAGCATTACATTATGGATCATAATGATGGATTTCTATGATTTAATGTGGAGATGGGAAGATGAAATCCTGAGGCACTGGGTCATTTTTCTCAGAACTGGCTGATGTGTTGGTCTGAGGCTGTATAAAGGATCATGTCCTGTCTGAGCACGAGAAATAACAGAGAGATAGAAGTTGTCATATTTTTCATTTGGGGTTGGTCAATTTGAACAGCATCAACACACGTGTGATTTTTCATTGCTTCTCCCACTCCACAGAAGCAGAGGATGCATTTATCAACAAGGACAAAGTGCAGAAAGAGGTGAAAGCTGCACTCTCAGAAAATGCCACACTGAACTGTGAGGTGGCCCAAGAGAAGACTGATGTGAAATGGTACAAGGATGGGAAACTGATCACCTCCAGCACAAAGTTCAAGGTGGAGTCGGAGGGCAAATCGCGTCGCCTGGTGGTGGGTCAGTTGGAGAAGAAGGATGCTGGGGAGGGGAGTACAGAGGCTGCTGGCCAGAAACTGACCTTCAAGATCAATGTCACAGGTGTGAGATGTATTTTGTTTCATATTTCATTGCCTTTTCTTTGTATTTGGGTGTTTTCTCCCATTTTCTCTGTCACAGGATTAGAAATGCTGCTAAAGTGCTTTCTGATGTTGGTCTAAACTGTCATTTCAATGAGGTTGTGTAGGACTGGGCAGATCTAAAGTTTGCCAGTAGATAGCCTGATATCAGCTCATCAACCCCCTGTATATCTCCTTCAGATGAGATAGTAAATGCAACTTTTCACTAGTAGGTTCTGTGTTAAAGGACCTCCTCCAATTTGATCATCCATACTGATATTCCTCCTCCTGTCATGGGTATTCTTCCATAAAAGTCACTGTTTTCTTTCTTCTTTTATTTTTGAAAGAGATAGGACAAGAGTAAATGGCCTCAAATTGCCCCAGGGGAAGTTTAGAATGGACATTAGAAAAAGCTTCTTCACCAAAAGATTTGTCAGGTACTGGCACAGGCTGCCCAGGGAAGTGGTGGAGTCACCAGCCCTGGAGGGATTTAAAGGCTGTGTAGATGTGGCTCTTGGGGACATGATTGAATGATGGACCTGGCAGTGCTGGGTTAATGGTTGGACTTCATGATCTTGGAGGCGTTTTCCAACCTAAATGATTTTTAATTTCTTTGGTCTCAGTATGGTTTGCAAGAGGTCCAGTATTTGTCTCAGGGTTCAGGCAGCCGTGGACATTAACTACATTCTGAGTGATCATTTCTGAATTGGATGATAAGAAGGGATTTGTTTGGATTTTTAAAAAAAATGAATATTCATAACACTCCACTGCCTTTACAGTCAAATCCATCTTTCTTAACATTGCAGTTCTTGACTCATATTCTGAGCTGATCTGAACAGGGAAGCAATTTTCTCCCAGGGTGTGACTTGGGGCATTTTGGCTCTTTTTCATGAAATATGTAGCTCATTCTTTTGGCTGAGGGAGCTGCCACTTTCAGTGATGGATAGGTTACAGTAAGGCTAGTTTTGAAAGGCATCTTTCAGAGAAAATGTGACATGGGCATTAATAGAAAGACCTGCTAAACTGTAGAATCATAGAACGGTTTGGGTTGTAAGGGACCTTAAAGATCATCTAGTTCCAACAACCTTACCATGGGCAGAGGCACCTTTCACCAGACCAGGTTGCTCAGGGTCCCATCCAATCTTGCCTTGAACACTTCCAGGGATGGGGCAGCCACAACTTCTCTGGGCAAAATTGGTATAAATCAAGTTCATAGTCAGCCACCGACACTGATTCATATATTACTGCAGAGGTGTAGTCAGAAAACACAGAAACTTACTGCTTTTACACTTGAATTCGTCTACCTGAGGGCTATTCTTAGCTGTTTGTCTCAGAAACCAAAAGCTTTCAGCTCTCTTTCGAACAGGATGACTTCATGGCAGCCCAGGGTAATGTAACACCTTCCCCCTCTGTCGCAAGCAGAGAGCTTGCCTAGCTACTGTTGCTGTATTTCTCATGGGTACAACTGTAATATGACATGCAAGTCCAGCACTGGCTGGAAAATGATCTAGTGTGAAAGTCAGGAGGGATTATGAGTACTCTGAGTGGTTGACTCTTTTGTGGCAGAAATCTGTATGTTACTTGATTATCCCGAAGTGCAGTGGCTTTCTAGGTCTTAATTTATCCTGTTACCATTGCACTTGGAAAGATTTTTCAGGGTTTCCATACTCCAGGGCTCCACTGGTAGCACAAAACCTTGTCTGTTTAAGGACAAGTTGAAGGTTATATGCTCAGTGTTGAGTTTTGGGATGCAGCTGTGGCCTTTTAGCTTAATATAAAAACAATCAGGTGCTGCACACATTGAGACTGGGTTGGATAGGAAAAGAGCTGATTCTGAAATCTCATTGTTTCAAGATTCATGGTGTGCAGTGAAATCCATATTTGAAGTTGGCAAAAGCTCCATGTCCTGAAAACAGTTTTCCACTGAAACTTCGCTAACCAGTTTCAGTTGAGGTTGGAAATGCCATCTGCACTGAATACTGGTTGACTTTAAAGTAAGTTTATAAGGCTGTTACTAACTGGTGTTAATCACTTCGGGAGCTGATTAAAAGTTTTAGTCACATTTCCTACCACTAGAAAAATCGTTTATATTAATGGCCAGGAATGCAGAGGACAAGTGAGATGGGTCTGGAATATTCCTGCTCTGCTAACTTGACATTTTTCATCCAGCACCCATTGACACAGACTGGTCTGTACCTCATTTAGTGCACTCTGCATGTTCACACTTGAAGTCGTAGATGGGAGTTGAAATGCTTATATTTTTGCAATCAGTTTTGAATGCAAACCCTGGTATGTGCTTGAGCTCATTTAAATATCAAAATGTTGCTGACCTGTGCCTTTGAGGAGTTTTGCATCACCCAGCATAGGCCATGTGCCCTCTTAATGACAATAACACCTCCTTATGCTCCTTCTACAGCCAATATAAACAGAGGAGCTCAAATTTAGAGCCTATAAGCTGGATTTCTGCTCTGGCTTGCTCCCTGCAGGATCTCTCTTTCCATGGGCTGTGCAATACTCATAGCAAGACTGTGCTGTGGCTCCAAGACTGCATGTAGTGCCATGGTCAGCAGTGTAGGAACTTGACCTGAGCTTACCCCTTCTCCTCACCCTCTCAGGCAGCTGCTGCCACTCAGGGCACAGACATGACAGAGATGAGATGCAGAGGAGAAAGTCATCAAGGAGGAGAAAAGGATGGCCCTAGGACACTGCAGAGAGTGACTAGGGGGAGGAAGGCAGAAGCACAGGTTATGGAAGCTGCTCACGATGACTCACAGAGAGAATCAAGAGCCTTCCAGGTCACCGAATCATTTAGGCTGGAAAAGACATCTAAGATCATTATGTCCAACCTTTGACCAATTACATCCTTGCCAACCAGACCAGAGCACTAAGTAACACATCTAGTCATTTCTTGAACACCTCCGGAGATGGTGATTCTACCACCTCCCTGGGCAGCCCATTCCAATATCTGACAACCCTCTCCCTGAAGAAATTCTTCCTAATTTCCAGCCTAAGCCTCCCCTGGTGCAGCTTGAGGCTGTGTCCTCTTACCCTATCACTATTTGCTTGGGAGAAGAGGCCAACCTCTACCTGCCTATGGCCTCTTTTCAGGTAGTTGTAGAGAGAGATAAGGTCTCCCCTGAACCTCCTTTTCTCCAGGCTAAACGCCCACAGCTCCCTCAACCACTCCTCATATGACTTACTCTCTAGACCCTTCATCAGCTGCATTGCCCTTCTCTGGACACACATCAGCACCTCAGCATATTTCTTTCCTGATGCCACCTTCTCCAGGTAGCTCAGATGTTTGGATCTGGGTGAAGGAATTATCTTCCATGTTTGCACTGCAGCTGCAGTGCAATGGCACCCCCCATACACTCACATCCAGCATTTACCTCTGGAGCTTTTGCTTCTGTACCCATGAAATCATGGACTTTAGTGCTCAAGTACTACCTGGGACCCAAATAGCCATAGGCTGCATATGCTGGATGGTTGTTGCTATGTGATGTTCATCATGTAGGCATACCAGAAATATTTCATACTTCTTGTGCAGTTATTTCTTTCAGAAAATCAATGGGGGAAAAATGTGGCAGACCATTTATTTAGGGTCCATTTGTCTTCCCACATCTCAAATACACATTTATATAAAAGCTAGGAGTGATCACACCAGTTGTTGGTAAAAGGAGAACCAAGTAAAACAATCATTAACCAGTAAAAGATGGAATTTGTCAGTCAATATTACTTAGTAAGGTAACAGTTGATTTTTATCAATGCATATAACTAACCAACTACTAATTACACAAGACACCCCTGTGATGCCAACATCACTGTTGAGATGGAAATTCTAAGAGATGCTGTGGAAGAAAGTGATTTTAAACACTTCATTCTTGTTGCTTGTGTCGAGTATTAAAACAAGATTCCCTATTGCCAGTTATCTGAAAAACGAGATTTTTGAGGTAATAAAAGTGTATTTCAACACTTGTAGGCTAGTTTTATGTGTAATGTAGGTCAAGTACTTTTTCATACTAAGAACTGTGTCTTTGTCATTTCTTTGGGATTGAGTAACAAGATATTTTCTGAACAACACCCAGTTTAAATGAACAACACTGAGATGCTGGTAAATTCCTATAAATAATGTAAAGTGGATGTAGCAACTCATAATTGTGCTATATTTGACTAGTTCCAAATGTGAGGTATAGGGATATACAGACACAGAAATACATATTAATCTTCATTACAAGTAATGGTTGAGCTGCTCATAAAGACAAGTCAGAGAGGTATGATAATTGCATGGACTATATTTTGAAGGTGAGTTGTTCTCTGTGATAAAAAGAAATGCAAAGCTGTGTTAAAAGAAATTAGTACAAAATAATAGAATTATTTGGGTTGGAAA
>NW_008659064.1:0-1171 GCF_000695815.1 Acanthisitta chloris
ATATATAAACACAATCAAAGAATAATAAGAATTTGTAGATTTATGGAGTGTTATTTTACTTCAAATGAGAGACAACAACCTACAGACTCTGAAGTAGTCTGTATGCGACACAGTTGAAATTTAGTCATTCTCTGTGCCACAAACGGTGTATAAACAAGATCTTGTATCACAAGCAATGTTTTCCTGGTACAGTTAACTTATTTCTGTCTCCTTAAACTAGTTTGTCTTTATGCTTTGAATGCTACAGTAATTTCTTTAATCAAATTGATGGAAGTCCCTTTCCCAGCCCACACTGAAACCAATTTATTGGTCATGATACGCCGGCTATGTTGCTAACAGTCCTAACGAACTGTCAGGCAATATCGCAGTGAAGCTAATTTGAAGTCATTAGGTGTGCAGCATTCAGGCAACAATTTGTTACAGTGGTTAGGAACACAGCTGACATTGCTGAATGGCTTTGTTCAGAGCAGTTCTAGATGAGCCCAAGCAAATTGTAAACTAATTTAAACATCACTCTATATTATAGTAGCTACTTTGTCTTACACTGGTTGCTAATAAAGCACCCCAAATTAAGTCAAAATGAGTTAAGTAGGTGAATTTGAGTTTCATCTTTAGGAGATACCTAGATCACCTTAACCAAAATAGAGTAGCTCTCAAAGAAGTCAGTCATGCTCCATAGCAGTTGCAGAGGAACTTTTGTCAGTTTGATTTGTGAAAATGCTGTGTAGCTTTGATTTGGCTGGAGGGGTAGGAAGAGCAGAAGGATGAGATTGAGCAGCCTTTAAAAGGATGGCTTTGGTTAGCTTGGGAAAGGTAGTGGATGCTGTAAACTGGCCTTGAAATTTTAAAAGTCTATGAGCTGTACCAATTGAGGAACATTCTGCCATGAGACAGCCTTCTAATACAAAGTAAGCTCAAAACCACACCTACATTAGTGAAGACACACTAAGTAAGTTTATTTACCTGGTTCTATTTACAAATGAGAAGGAAAAAAAGCCAGGAAACATAGACAATCTTTTTATAAAACTTTGGGTAACAGAGTACAGTGATAAAATCTGTGCTTGTTGTCTGGCATTTGATCACAAAAATCAAAATGCAAAAGGGCTTGACATGCTAAAGGGCAGATGTGATGAGCTTTTGTAGCTTGGGTCCAAATGATGGAGTACTGCTG
>NW_008659064.1:1190-46210 GCF_000695815.1 Acanthisitta chloris
CTGATGTCTGGCACAAAACAACTTGTAGAAGAGCCTGGGTCGGTGCTAGCTGACTGTTAAAGCTAACAAATGTTGCTACAGGCAGAAGCATAACAGAATGGGGAAAAGGGTGCAAATTGCATAAAAGTTCACTGCAGCTTGGTGGACTAAGTAAATCCTTAGTGTAAATCTCTTAGTCGATTAATTATACCAGTAGTGAATTTGTGCCTAGCGCAGCAAAGCAGCAATCAGCAAATCTTTCTTTACTATAGTGATTTCTTAAGGTTCAGTGTAATTAAAGGCCCTTATATATCAAGTGCTTAATAACTAATAAAGATCTCGACTGTAAAGCATTGCAATGTTAAATTTGTCTTTGTGGAAGAAACCAAAACAATGTGTTTGCCATTCTAAAAGAAGATCTTTTAATGGGATTATCTATAAAAAGGTAACAATGCAGTATGCATTCTGCCCTGGCCAACCATTTCCCATTGCAGTTATAGACTAAAAAAAGTTTTAAAATTATACAAAGTTCAAATGCTTTCATAAAATCATTAGTATTTTTGTGGTATTGGAAACATTTCAATAGTTGCTTTTCTTGAACAAAAAGTCTATACCATCTACAAAAGGAAATATTGAAAGAAAAATATATATGGAAAGCCTTTATCAGTAAATAGAATTAGTCTCCTTGCATTTATAAATCAAATAAATGGAAAGTGTGTTGTTATGAAACATGACCATGTCTTATCTGAAGAAGAAAAAGATCACAATGGCATTAGGAAATGCTTGACTTTAGTTAGGGAGGCGTAAGGGCACAAGAACAGATGATGGTGCCCTAATAGCCCTTTTTAAGAATGACAGGGCCCCGCCATTAGCATCCTTTTATATCCTTGGAAATTGCTCATGCCTCGCTTTTATGGTTCCTATCTGCCTGACTCTTTTTTATTTCTCTTTCAATTTCATCCGCGCTCGGATAAGCGCATGCTAACACAATATGATTGAGCTGTAAAATGGAACGCTGTCGCTTCTAATCTCTTTTATGTAGATATGGAGGTACTTCCACACTCCACTTCATTCTCTCTCCATTGTTGGCCTTTTTAGAATGTGTTGCCGAGTAATGGAGGCTCAGTCAAATATTAGAGCTAGGTTTCACAGGGTGTGATAAGAAGATTATCAGCCCAGCAGTCAGATCTATTGTTGTTCTTTGTGTCAGATTAAAATATTCTGATGTACTGTAACTTCGTTAGTAAAATACTGAAAGTGCTTAGGGAGAGGCTGATGCTGCGTCTTCTCTTGCCTGATGAGACAAAACTCCTATTCACTGACCTAAATAAATTGTAAATATATTATGAAGGGTTTTGGTTTATTGTTTTATTTTATTTTTTTTAAATTTTATCTATCTTTTAAATAAGGGAGCATTTCTTACTTCAATAATTCTGGTAGATGAGTTTCCTACCCTTTCTATTTTATTTTGGGGAGTTTCCATTTTATATTGGTTGCATTATATTAATTAAGCTTTTGCTTATGGGGTGGCATTCTGCTGATACCTAGTCACAGTATTAAAGTCATTTAGGTGCTATTTCTATAATGTAACTCATTGACATTCAGCAAAAATGTGCAACGTTCTTTCATATTAAGTGGAGGCAGCAAACACTAAGCTCTTAAAAATGTGCATAACAGGACGCTGAAGACAAAATGTTCTCTAAAAAATTTGCATGCATGAAGAAACATCAACCAGACCATAGAAATCAACTTTTTGCACTTAAGATGAAAAATTTGTTTGGAAACAGTAAATCAGACCAATACATCAAAAATAACTAGTTACATTATTTAGTAAAATAAGCCTGCTTGTCTTCAGCTGTGTCCCTGTTTTGCTAGTAGTTACTGTGTTCAAGAAAGGGAATAGTTAGAAATTGATACTGCCACTGTTGCTAGTATTAAAAAAAGGGGCAGTGATTTTGATGGAACAAATACAGGAATGTTTTGAATATTTTAGTGTTAATGTTTTATGAAACATTATTGTTCTGGCATACTCTTTGTGGAGGACCACATTTAGGCTTTTATTTCCAAAGCAGCTCTCAGGAGTGTAGTTTAACATTCTAATACTGAACAAGAACATGATTTGCTGCAGAGTTGTCATTTCTAAAATGCCCTTTACTCATCATCTGTTTCAGAAATACCACCCCATGCAGGTATAGTAGGACAAGAGGGCACAGACTCAAGCTCTGCCAGGGGAGGTTTAGGTTGGATATTAGGAAGAGGTTTTTTGCAGAGAGAGTGATCAAGCATTGGAATGTGCTGCCCAGGGAGGTGGTGGATTCACCATCCCTGGAGGTTTTCAAGATGAGACTGGATGTGGCACTTAGTGCCATGGTCTAGTAACAATGGCAGGGTTGGACTTGATGATATTTGAGGTCTCTTCCAACCAGGCTGATTCTGTGATTCTAAAAGTACAGATAAAAAGTTGACTATAATCACTTTTGGAAAGCTAAGTTTAAGAAAGTATGAGCACTTACACATATGACAATGTCCATGCAGATACGAATTAGTTATATATGTACCTGTTCTTATGCACATACTTGTTTATGTGTCTAATTCCTTCCTAGCTGACGTACACTATGTGTTTAAAGGCCAGAGAAAAAATGCTGAATGTTGATTCATGGTAGTATGTGAAATCATATGTTGGAACTACCCGATATATATAATAACATACATTGTAGCTATAGCCAGAATCCTGTTTATGGTCAGATCATTCTCTCAATTATTATTGGGGCAGCTAACATAGAATCTCAACTCTGCAAGAGGAACAGGTGTCTTCCTGTAGCATACTGCTTGCTGCTGGAAGATTTGTTCTTTCTGCTGATGCCTTCTCTAGACCTTTTTGCTGCCAGCTGAATTTAGGACCGTTCCAAAGATTCCTGCAGCTGTGTGAGAGCACCATATCATGGCATCTGTCTCTCCACACAGAGGTGGAAATGTAAATGTGGTGTTTACTCCTGTGGCATGGGATGAAGTATGAGTTGTTTGATGCTAAGAGGTTAGTAGTAGTGATAACTTGAGCCTCCTGGTTGATCAGGGCATCCTGCTGTTTAGCAGTGTGCTGTCTGGGACACTGGAAGGTCTCTTTGCCATCTCTTTATTATGAGCCCCAGTATCTGCTCTTCTTTTTAAATCCTTCTGCAAATATGCACTAAGTATGGAAACCAGAGGTGCTCTTCCTATGATGGAAATGTTCTTGAACTCACAAATTGTATGATGTCATCTAAGGCGACTATTCCCTGGGCATTAAGGGTAGAGATTTCAGCCAAAAGGTTTTTCAAAAACTAATTACTTCCTTGCCCTCTGTCACTAATTTGTACAATATGGAATATCAGCAATTGGCTACGATCTTTGTTTTTGAGCATTAGTGTGGATGGACCACCCAACATTGCCAGTGTTTAGATCACCATGTTGATTCAAGCGTCTCTAAACAGAATGGAACAGCAGTGTGCCAAAAATACGAGCAGCTCATCTACCTTGTAATTTGAAGTGCTAGGAATTGTGGCAATTTTCATTTATTCATTTTTTTGAAACTAGTTTCACAGAGAATGTATAAGTGGTTTTTCAAGGCCGGGAGGAAGAGGTAGGATTTCCAGGATAATTCATGAATAAAGGTGTCCACAGATCTCCTAGCATTTTCAAAACAAAACAAGTGTCTGTAGTGTGGTAAAAGGTAGTAACCAAAAGATCTGTTTGTTTATCTTAAAATTATTTAGCATATCCACCTGCGATGTGGTGGGCTATTCCTGATGGATCTTTTACTGGTCAGTGGCAAAATTTCAGCTGATTTCAGTACAAAGGAGTAGTAAGCTTTGTGTGCAACTAGAGACACACATGCTCTTAGTGTGTCTGCTAGACAGAAAACACTGGTTCCAGCTCAGAACTGAGAGAGGCAGCAATGGAGAGGTGAGAAGGTTTCTAGTACTGCTAGACATAGATGTCCTGGGGTGAAAAGAGCACTTTAGTTTCCAGGTTAGTCACTTTTGGCATTTTTCACTTGCATTAAATTAAGGGGAAAAATAAGTAATCTCAAACATATAAACATCTCATCACCTGCAAATTATACATGAATATAAAATAAATGTGCACTAAAACTCAAAAAGTATCTGAAACTCTTGCTAGTTCTGACTTTAAAATCCCAAGCTATTAGTTGAAAAAGCTTGTATAAGAGTAATCATGATCAAAAGAATGATAAAGCCAAAAAATGGTATGAACAGGTAACAAAAGAACTTGGCACAATTCTTATGTTTTAATGTTGGTTGGTTGGTTTTGTGGGGTTTTTTGGTTTTTTTTTAAATAATCCTTTATTAAAATCCTCTTCTCTCAAGATCAGAATTAAACAGTGACTTTATGTCTCTATTAAGTTTACCTTTTATTAATATACAAGTACTAGCTTTTTCCTTCTGAATGACTGTCTCCTTTATCCTCTTTGGTGGGTTGTTTTTTTTTTTTGAAACAGTCCACTCCCTCCACTCATGCCCCAAACATTCACAGTACACTGTCTGGCTGTTGCACTTTTTTTTCTAACCAGTGTCCCCCTTTATCTGCCTCAACCAATCTCCAAATGAATGCATGTCTATCATGGCCTTAGCTTTGACACTCTGGATATATTGATTAATAGTTGCCCTAAGCTCCTTTTAGCAAATCAAATTTTCACTTTTAGCAAGGATTTCGCCTCTGATTTATTCAGCAAAGTGAAATGCACTAAATTGACTTTGACATTCAGGGAAAATGGCTGAAAAACAAAGAGGGGAGGAAAGAGATATAAATTGTGTGGCAGCTGGAGACTTCAAGCATAAAAGAGGCAGTTTTCTATAGAATATCACTGGTTAATTTGGAAACACACATTTAAACAGGAGTACAAATTATTTTCTTAAAATTAGATGTTTTTTAGGCCGAGGATTTGGGATATAATAAGGTTTACTTAGCAAAATGCGATATATTCAACCCAAATTCATCACTTGCTAATCATGGTGCAAATGTGGGATCCACTTTTGTTGCCACTAATAATTATTATGTTAAACGAGAGACAAAGAGGTTTCTGAGTAGTTTTATAATGAGGTGCTAAATTGGTAAATATCTTCCTACCGTTGCATTATGTTGTTCACTCCTGTGGCCCTTTAAAAATAAGAAATGATTAATAAAAAGAGAGCAAATCAAGAGTAATGAATGCCAGTGCTTTTCATTTTCTTTCTGTAAACAAAAATGGCTATTATTTGAGTCTTAAATGCAAAAGTATAAAAGGATGTAGCAGCCATTTGCTATTATAGCAAAATGAAGAGTGTTGTATTACCCTGGGTGTCTTGTAGAGCCTGTTTCCTTACTTGCAAATGTTGTATCACTGAAGGACCAGGATGCTGAAAATGCCTCCTTGCGTATTTGCAAGTGTTTGAATGCACTGCTAAATAGAATAAAGGAGAGGGGGAAAACTGAAAGAAGAAAAAAAATTTATCTGTTCCATTAGCACATCCAGATGTTTTTAAGTTGGGTGTACAAAACTGCAAAATAAAATTGCAGGAAATGGTTTGGTCTTGTTCAGTGATCAGACATTACAGCAAAAAAAATAATTTAAAAATACATATTTTAGTTCGCTCAGTTAATCTAGAGAGACAGACCAGGAGCCTTTGGTAGGATCAGTTGTCACGGGTGTACAAGTCAAATGTGCTGTGCCAGACTGTTGCTTAAGGATCTGGCCCCAAAGGGATAAATCCCCATCAGTAGTCAGTGTATCAGTGGCAGCTGAGAGTTTCCTTTGTCCCCTGTGTGTACTTACCACCTCAGGACTCTGCAGCAGTGTGCAGAATCGAGCTTTAAGCAAGTATTTCCACTCAGAGGACAACAATACTCACCTTTGTACCCACTTCTTGTGTGACAAATGGGTTTACTAGATTAGGTCTGTGTAAATTGCACATGACTCAGTAGCAGTTTTCCTTCTTCTGAGCCAACAAGGAATTAATCTTATTACCAGAGGGTAGGAAGTCCAAATGTATCTTAACCTTTTTAATTTTACTGTAATCTCCGTTGTCTCTCTCTCTCTCTTTTTTTTTTTTTTTGTAAGTAAGCTGAAGCTGAGGCTTCAGTAATAATGGCCTTTTGCAAGTGGGACAGAATCTGGAGTGCCATACAGGAGATAGCTGGGCACATCAGATTTTCAGGCATGTGACCTCTTTAAAGTCATTGCATCACCATCTCCCATAATTTAGCTCAACTGCCAACATTATTAAAAGACTGCCAGTTAAGAGCATACTGTATAAAAGAACTAAAACTGTTGAAATAGTCTTTGAGGCGTTGTCCTTTCCTAAACTTTCCCTAAGTGTACAGTTCATACCTCAAGGATGGCCAGCTTCTTAGAAGTAGTGCATGGCTGCAAGGCAGGAAGATTCCTTGCTCAGAAACAATTAAGAAAGTTGGAACAAGTCTTGACATTATTCCTTAAGTGAGGAATTTGCAGAAGAGGAAAATACAGCAGAACTGCACCTATCATTTTATGTTCACTGAGTATCACTTCTGTATTTACAGGACTCCTCACCTCTAGAAAAATAAAGCTTTTTTTCAGCCAGATTCACAATTTAAAGAACATCCAAAGAAAGAGTGGTTTTGGCAGTTTTAAAATTCCTGAAGGCTTTGTTGGAAATAACAGAATCAATGTTATATGTCATTTAAATTGGCCTGTGAAAGGATCATAGCAGATGCTGGGAATGCAGAAATAAAATTAGAGCAACATAGCCCTCTTATGGTAACTATTTAGACCATTTTAAAATAAACATTTGAGTTAGTCATCTAACTTAGCCTCCAACAAAAATATATTTACTTTGTTCTAGGTGGGGAAGAAAAAAGCAGCTTTACAGTTATACATGTTGATACTGTAAATCCAGGATGGGAGGAGGGAGGGGGAAAAGAGCCGGTTGCTCAGACTGGATTTAGAGCAGACAGGTCTCCACCTGTATGACTGGGTCAGAGACACAGGATGGTCTAGTTTCCTAAAGTCAGCTGAGACCAGTTAAATACTGTAATTCTGAGAATGCCTCTACTTTCTCTGTGGATAAGTTCGGCTTCACACCTGCTTAACCTACATTAGAATAGGATTAATTACCTGAGTTGTGACGCCCCCTTAGCCAGTCAGCACGTTTCTGGCAGGGCACATGGTGACCTGGGCCTGGTTATATATAGTGTATGGATAATAGGAGAGCAGCTGGGTTGTAATGGCAAGGCACAGTCCAGCCTGATAAAAGAATCAGCAGTTTTTAAAAATGAGTCTGCAGTAATCACCTTCTGCATCAGCTGGATCTTATAAGAGCATTATGGATTCATGTCTTCATTGGTACTAAGCTTTTTTACTGGGCAGTGCTCAATTTGTGCACATATAGGCATGTATGTGTGTGGAGAAAGAATCCTGAGAAACACATAATCCAAAGAATGTAGACACTGGATGTTCCTGTATTTTATTACTTAGATGGAACACTTACTTGACTGTAACTTTTAAGTCAGTTTTTCATCTTATTTTATTTCATCATCTCCATGTTTAATATTGTATAGCAGGCAGAAATATTTGGGTAATTTTCCATGCAAGAAAAAAACCAAGCAACCTTCCTTTCATTTGAAAACATGTTCTATAAAGCCAAAGTTCTCTGCCCAATGTATTTTCCACCCCAAACTCCTGAGGCACGTATTATAGATGAGTGAAGATTTCACAGTATAGCTCTGAACCTTCTCCCCAAGATGTTTTCATCTGCCAAGTTGTGCACCATCAGTTTCAATCAGCTGCGTTAACAGTTGAGGTGAAATCAAATATTGAAATGAGATCCAACTACAGACACAGAAAGTTCTAAGTTCAATGCAAATGGCACTTGCAGAGTAGAGCCAGCAAGTCTTGACATGTTATGCATGAGAACACTAGAGCAAAGATCTGTGATGAGAGTAGAGAAGAGGTGGGGGCAAATCTGCAGTATTCTTGCATCCAGCTGTTGGAGAGATTATGGGGGAACAGTTTAGCAGATAATGGCTGCTGTTCATACATTTTTTCAAAGAAGTTGTACTTCCTAGCATAAATATATCATGGCACTAGCAGGTTGCAGGGTGTATTTCTAGCCAGAGATTTTCTTGTAACTATGCTTTAGCATTGTGCCTGCCTTAATGGACAGGCATTAGACTCTGAACTTGCTATGATTCAAGCTATATCCGGTAGCATATGGAAGTTACAATGACCGTTGTGTCTTTCATTAATTAACTGTGCTTGCAGTTAGAAGAATTTTGAGTCCTTCCCCATATCACTGTCTTGCAGAAAGCCATTCTATTCTGTGATCTGTTCTTCACTTTTGCCTATTTTGAAGTTTCCCAGAGGTAAAGTGGATTGTTGTGTGGATTCAGGAGCATGTTGCTTAGTATCATTGATTCTTCAGCTACAGATATAACATGCAATATGCCTTGTGAATTCCAGATGATCTTCATGCAGTAAAACTGATAGGACTGTATTTTGAAGAGGTTTTTTCACATTTTGAGTTATTTGAACATTTTCCAGACACCATTAATGACTTGTGCTGAATGCTTTGCTTAATACATTCAACCTGAATTTGGAATTTGCAGGATTGTGCCTGGCACTTCAATGGTGATGAGTAACTTATTGTGTACTGTGATCCTCATAAATGAAGCACACCAAGGGGTCTGTAATCAAAAGGCACTGGATAGGGAGTGCAGGTAGGGTTGGAAACAAGCAGTTCATGTGCTGTGCAGGGTTATTCCTGCTTCCTCAGTAGCATAAACCTACAGAGGGCAGTGTCTGACAAGAGGCTTAGATGGGCATTTCAGGAGATAAAGTCAAGACAAGAGGGTGTTGACAAGGAAGGTTTGCATGTTCATAACTATTCGGCCAGCATCAATGGCAGACATGCAGTGTTTCACAGAACCTGCTCAGAGGGAAAAAAATACACCTAAAAGGAGCTTATGATAAGGAGATAGGAACACAGGCTGCCATGGGTCTCCCGAGTTCCAGCACTGCAGCCAACACAGATGAACTAGAATTTGCCATTGATAGCTACACGGACAAGTGTACTGTCTCCATGGTAGAAAGTGGTAGCTATTTATATACCGAATGGCAATACTAAACAATTTAGGAGAAGCAGTGAAGTGTGTCCTATCCAATTAAAAATGCAGTGAGAATTTTAGGTAGGCAAAATGTAATTATTTAATTGGAATTTGACCGGGATGCTTTTCCACTGTTAAAATAAGTATAAATTACATGAGCTATAAAACTTAAAATTATGAAAATATTTTGAGGTCTTTGAGCATGGTAATTGGAGCTATATATTCAACTTTGTTTTTAACCTGACACTTCATAATGGCTGTTCCCTAAAGCAAGCTTTTTTTTACATTATCGAATATCCCTTAGTGAAGCAAATTAGCAATCAGTCTGGAAAATATTTAAGTAGTACAATCACATTATTTGCACAGGCACTTCCATTGTGCAGACTTCTCTGTGTTCCTAAATATTTGTAGGATCTCTTCCTCAGCTGTCAACATTTCTGCTTGAACCTCCCCCTTTAGTAAAGCTCTATATGAAAATCCATTTAGGCCAGTAGAAATACTTGCCTTGATTTCACTGTGCTTTGAATCAATCCCTAAATATGCAGATCACAATCTGAAACCTGCATGGACCTCAGAGCTTTATTATTTGCCTTCTGCTTGAATTGCCACTTTTGTTTAAATGGGAGAAGGGGACTTGGTGCAATTCATTGCACAAAGCTTTTTTTTTTTTATTATTAGTAAGAAAGAGACTCCTACTGTGAAGAATTAGGGTCACTTATGTAAGCAGAGTAAGAGTCTGCTCTTAGCAAGAACCATATTTCAGTGCTTATAGGAACATCACCATCTAGCCCAAATGATAGAATACTTGCCCTGAAATGCATTATTTAGGTGTTTATATTATCAATATGGTGCACATAAAAATCTACAGAAACTCCGCATTTAGTATTTGGAAGAATTTTGAAACACCATCCAGCATACCTCAGGAAATGGGTGCTCTGATATTTTGCCTACAGTCAGTGGTTCCAATTGCTTGAATCACATTGTTACTGCAAGCACAGTTAATTAATGAAAGACACAACGGTCATGGTACCTTCCCATTGTGTTGAGGAGTTCTAGGTATTTATTCTATTTATTCTATTGTAACTTTTGTATTGGTGGGGAGTGTTCTCCTGGGGTTCCCTAAAGGAGAACCACTTTTCTGTTCTTATGCAATGGTTTTTTCCCCTTACTCAGTAAATGCTTTCTTATCATGAGAATATTGCTCTGGCTTTTTGCTCACTGCTTTTTAAGGATTGAAGGTACAGTAAGTCCTATCCTAGTGCTCCCATTGATACATTTGTACAGTGCAAAGGTACAGGCTCCATGTTACATCCATACTTGGCTCGTTATCCTCTTATCAAGCTCTTTGCATCCCTTTGTTTATTTGAGGAGACAGGAAGACTGTGTGAAGGCTGCTTAGTCAGGGATATCAGCGTTGTTGGCAGGGGAGTGATTGCCAGTTGAAAAACAAGGCATTATTGCTCATTTTTTCCCTCTTATTAGTTTGATTACATTTGCAAATCAAATCAATCCATCAGACATGATCAGGCCGCGTCCGCATTTTAAGGAATAGTAATCTCCGTCTAATAAGATGCAAATGTGTCACATCGGTAAGTAACCAATAAATCATCGTCTTGTCTTTGGCAATCATTAAATATCAGAACCAACAGTCAATTTTTAGTATTTTCAATTTGCGATATGCCGCTGGAATATAAAGATAGATGGACGTAATTACACAAACCAAACACTATTTCAGTTCATTCCAGACAGCAAATTTAGTGGAAGGTATAACTGGCTTGTCATCACACTACATTATTCCTGGCGGTTCATGCAAAGTTCACAGACAAGCTTCAAATGGACATTGCTTTTTTTACTTCCGTTAACAACATTCCCACTACCATCACCAAAGTTCAATAAATGACTTGAAATGCTGTAGGACATCACTTCCATCAGTGTGGAAAAAGGTACAGGAAGAGAAACATTACCTCTGTTTCCTGGTGCAGGCTCCTTGTGCATGTATAAGACTGAAATCCAAAAGTTTTGTAATACTTGCTACAGTCTTCCTCTCTCTTCTTCCTTTCTTTTTAAACGTTTTAATATGAAATTTCGGTTTTTCCACTGACACAGTAACTTTTTTACAATTTTTGCAAGTTAGCTCAGGTTTAGTAATTCTGGAACACAGCAAAGACAGTGAAAATTATTGGTACACCAGCTTCCCTCCCTCTGTCCTCTCATCCCCATCTTTTTAAAGGAGTGAAAATTCCAATTGTTTTCTTTATCCTTTTTTAAAAAAAATTGATTTGGGATTTGGGAAAATTGATTGCCTCATGTGCATCCCAGGGATTAATTGATACATTTATTGTCTGATTCGCAACGTCTTGCTTTCCATTAATGACTTTATTTGTGTCCAACAATTTATATGCTTTTCAAGAGAGAAAGAGACATAAGCTTATATCCTGGCAGCACTAGTGGCAAAGTAACCTCAAATCTCATCTTAAACACCATGGGTTTTACCCAGACATTTTAGATTTATTTAATAGTATAGAGTACAGACCCTAAAATTGCAGGCCTGAAGGGAGACTGCTAATTTCACCAGGAATTTGGGCCTGTTGAAAATTATATTACTCTGCCTCCTTACAGCGCTGAGTGACATGAGAGAGAGAGAGAGAGTGCGAAATACTCTCTGCTCCAACACAAGCGGCTATGCGGAAATAAGAAAAGAGGATTTCGTAGGCTTGTGCTGACTTAAATGTAGGTTTCCAGCGCACCAAAGCCAGACAGTGGGCTTACTGTGTTTGACCTTAAGAAACTTCTTGCCATGAGCTGTGTGCCCTGGCTGGACCTGCTGCTGCAGCATCCTGTCAGTTATGTTTGTTTCAGCTAACTTGCTTTGGGAAGCTGAACCTCAGGTGCTTTGGAGTGACTTGTGGAGAGCTCCTTTAGCCCCCTCTGTGAGAAAACAGTTTTCACAGTAGCAGTTTGATTTGATTTGGTAAATGAATTAAATGGAAATTAAGGAAGAGGCTTGCTTGTAAGCACATGTACTTGCTTTGGGTTTCCTACTGTGTTGAGCTCCTAGTAAGAAGCAGAGGCTGGGGAGAGTGGTTGTGCAAATGTGAACATGCAAGCTCCTGGATGGACACTGCATGTTGCTCATTCTCGGTATCAAGACTCTTGTTCTTTGTTGAGGGAAAATTGCAAACAAATGCTTTTAAGATGTACACAGTGTTGATTCCACATGCCAGACATTTAGACAACTTAAAATGTGCCATTAATTAACAAATATTTCCTCTTGCTATTTTGAAAGAAAAAATGTTATTACCTGTCTTTACCTATTTTTATCCTCAAACTGGTGTCAGTCTGTAGCAGCTTTGTGAAAATAACTGGTTTATTCTAGATCTAAATGAAGCAATTAAGTAATTTTGGCTCATCTTAACAAAGTTTGAGCTTCCTGGCACTTTACATTAACATATTCCTGGGTGTTTCATACCTCAGTTGCTAGACTGATGCTCCCATGGTCTCTTGCAAAAGTTGCCCGTGTTTTTGTAATCTCCAGAGAGTCGGGTGAGTAAAAGCTGTATGCAGAGGCCATGTGCCTAAGAAGCTCAGTACCAGAACCTTATGTTATGTCTAACGTGCAGAGGCCATGTGCCTAAGAAGTACCAGAACCTTATGTTATGTCTAACCATTTTACGTACTACCATGGTATGTTTAATTTGCTTTTTCATCAAATCAATAATGGGTCTAATTGAAAAAATTGGCAGAACTACATACAACCTAACTACCAGTGTCAGTGTTTTCAGGAAATCAGGGATGTTGCACAGCTATGCAAGTGACACCTGTGTTAGTGCTGCAGCTCTGTTACCAATGTGTACAGAAACAAACATGACTCAGGTGCAGCACCTGTACCAATTGATCACTATGCTATCAGAATTAATCACCTGGTATTCAGCTCAGGGAATAGAATTTACATCTTAATGTATGACACTTATTCCAGTATGTACACTACTAAAAAATTATACTGTTCACTCCTGTTTGAAAGTGTGCATCTATTTTTGTAGGCGAGGCCTAGCTAATTCCCAAGCACTTGGGATGGCTGCTTCTATTAAGTTACATCCTTTCAAAGAGAAACTCATACAGGACTCTGTAATAATATAGATTTTGTCCCTGGAGTGGCATGTTTCATATCCTGCCCTCTCTTTCACAAGAAAAAGGGATTGTGGCATATCTTTCTTGTTCCACAGAAAATACCCCATGTGAAGATATAATAAGTAAAGTTTGGCACTGTACAAGATTGACAGGCTTTCACCAAGATGGTCCAGGATTCACCAAGATGGTCCAGCAATGTTGCAGGTGCATTGGCTAGCAGTGTGAAGGAGCTTGTGTGAGAACAGCACAAAATTGTAGCAAGTGCTCTCCATTCCTTACTGACAGGAGTGCTCAGTTAGCCTGGCTGCTGCAGATGGAGCCGGGATTTATGCAGAGTCTGGTCGACGTCCGTGGGGCTGGCAGAAAGATTCAGGCCAGGTGCACCAACTGCAAGACGAGAATTATCAAATACTAATTTAAAAATAAAAAATAAAAATGAGGATTTCAACTTTATGTTTTGTATAATTGCAGAGCTCGCAGGGTTTTAAAATACCGCAGAGCCTTTGTCATTAGCATAGGGTAATCACCTTTGCTGTTTAAAAACAAAACAATAACAATAGAAAAGATATTGCACATTGACACATGGAAATGTAATGCTTCTCAGAGAAATTTTGTGGGGATTTTTTGCTATGTGGCTAATTACATATTTACATGTAATGGCACTAGCAGAGCCATTACAGTCCATTGGGTAAATAATATGCATTTTAAAAACCATTTATAAATATGTATTTATTTGCTGGACCAGAACGGTCTTTTGAAGTCATTCTCATCCACTGAGTAAATAATATATGGATTGCCTTTAAAAATAAATATGTATTTCTCCAATAGACATTCCAGGCAATCGGGTAAATAATATGCATTTTTGAAATATTAAAAAAAATACATACAAATATATAGAAATCTGGCCTAAATATGTATCTTCCTGAGAAAGCAAAATGACTCAAAAGGTGTCAGGCTTAGCCTTGAAATTTCTGTTCAGAATTGTCAGTTTGTATCACAACTAGAGTTAATTAAATGTATTTTATGCATTTTCATACATACGGTATAATATCGATGTCCGTTTACAGTTTTATAAGGCTGGAACACTTGACCCTCTTACTCAGTGTTATAAAGTCAGCACTACGTTGTGAAGGTCCTAGTTTTACTTTGTGCTCATCTTAATGCAATGTCAAATGCATTCATTTTGTGGGCACAGTCCTACATCCATAGAAATACATGGGAGAAAAAATGGTCACCTTAGTGGAAGCCATCTCAGACTCTGTTGTACTGCTCAACTTTAATGTTCTCCCTTCATGTTCTTTTGGTCTATTTCTCATGATTGGCTTGTGGGCAAAGTATGAAAAAACATGAAACTGTTTCATTATGTGGGCTTGATTCAGAGGCTATTGATGGGAGCAGGACACTTTCAACTGGCCTCAGAGGGATTTAGTTCAAGCCAGACATAAAGATCTGCCATAATCCCAGACACCCCAACACTAGAAGCTGAAGGCTAAGTCCATTTTTGACTCTGACACTGACTTACCATATGACCTTGGGCAAATCATTTAACTTCCTTATGGTGAAACTGTGATTCATACCTCCAGTTTTGGAGTCCTTTGAGAGCTATAGATTTAAAACATTAAATATGATTCACAGCATGTTAGGATTGAAAGATGTGAGCACAATACATCACCAATTTGTTTCTTTTATATACTATGGAGCTATAGCTTATCACCCTTTTCTAAACATTTTAGCCAGTTATTGCCTTTGCCCATTTCATATCTTTTCAAAAATTTTGAGTACACTTTGTAGACCTATTTTCATTAAAATATTTGTTGTTGTTTTCAGATGTTAAATTAATTAAATAGCATAGCAGCCTGGTGAATTGATACGTGTGTGAGTGTATATATATTTATGTATATGTAGCTTGCACAGAAAGACTGAGACAGAGAGGGATTTTGTGACTCCAGCAGAATCACAAAGACAGTCAGTGGTAGATTTTGGAGACCAGATTCTTCCTCATATTCTTCCTGTATAAATGTACCTCATGCTTCATCTATGCCTTCGACATCATCTATGATACACTCCTGAAAACTGCTGATGTTAGTTAGTTAGCTGTTTGACAGGGGTGTATTTGGCAAGTGCCAGCTGTAAATGACGTGTGCCCTGTGCAATCAGGATGGCTAAGTGGGATCCGTTGTCAGTCTAATTGTTACTTTGATCCTGAAGAAATGAAAATATGAATACATAGTGAGAATATTTCAACTGGAGCTCTATTACAAAACCAATCAACAGCAGCAGTGAATTATTACAAAAGAGCTATTGGAGCTATCTCTCATGGCTGTTCTTGCACAATCTGAGTCAGTGCTTGTTTGTCCTCAATACCTAGCATTGCCTGAAAGCCCAGCAGATGTGATGTTTTGACAGAACAGATGAAATTCTCACCTCTTTCCTTCTCAGATCACTGAGATAGAGCACATAGCATCCATAAGGGAAGCTATAGCGAGTGTCTGGTTGCCTTAAAGAAGGATCAACAAGAAACAGACATTTGAAAGCAAATCATGGGACAGGAGGAAATACAAAGAAACAAAAGATGATCCAGCAGTATTAGCACATTAAAATTTTGGTTTAAGCCTCTCTAATGGCATATCCTTACAAAGCACAGCCATGCTTTCTGGGTAATTTCTAAAACTACTGAAGGATAGTGTCCAAATACCAGATGGCAGAGCCCAACACTTTTGTGCTTCCAAGAATATAGAATATAGGGTAGGGAGTGCAAAGTAAAGCTCAACTTCGAGCTTTTCCGGAGCACTGAGAGCTGCATAGTGAAAAAAAATGTAGGTAAATTAGTGTGCATCATTTAAGTACTGAGCATTGCTGGTGACACTCTAAATTGACCTACTGGTGCCCAGAAGGAATAAGAGGGTCTGATAGCAGAAGAATGCAAAGAAAAGGAAGGCTGAAAGCAATGGTGAGAGAAATGTGGTTACAGGAAGTAACTCTGGGCATGCCTAATGCTTCTTTTGCAAAGCACAGAAGTAGCAGATTTTATTGAGTCCCTGCTTGGCCACTATCAGTCATCAGTTTGCTGAGACATAGCCGTGGGAGTAGCTCATCATATTGAACATGAAGGAAGAGAAGGAAGGTGGTGATATGCAAGATCATCTAGGGAAGGTATCTGTGCATTAAGAGATGGGAGACTTGAAATAAAATGCAAAGGTGCTGAGGGATAAGATGGCACAACTGTAAAAGAAAGAGTTTGTATCTTACTCACTTTGTGACCATATTGAATATGACTGTTAAATTCTCTGTATAATTAAAAGAGATAGGAGGATTCATACATTTTGTTGCAAATTGATATGATCTTTTTTGTCAGTGATCTGAATAAGATTGTACTATAGTTTTTAATTTAGCAGATTAAGAAGCACAATTAAAATATCATGAAAAAGATCATAATCTAAACCACTGGGATTTTTTTGCTTATCCCTGCCAAGTTGATAACAAGAGCCGGTGTATGTAACAATTACCTCCACTACTGTAAATTTACTCTAGTTTGTGGGCTGAAGTGTTAATAAATACCTTGCAGTATTCCAGAGGGAGAAGCTTTCCATCTAATTAATAAAACTGGGAAGAATACCCAAGACACTGAACCATATCTTTCTTATTAGTGTTGACTTCTACAAAGGAGAATCCCTGAATCTCAACACATTAGTAAATGTCATACTCCTGGGTTGCACAGAGACCTCTTGAAAAACTGCTGATTTGCTGTGGAAAAAAAATCACCATAGACTTCAGAAACAATTCAGCTAGGGAATACCAAGTGTAGAAAATCAGTGTAAAGCATGGCATGCATTACAGCAGCTAAGATTTGTGCCCCATTTGGTGAATGCTGAAAAAGAAAACATACAGTTATACCCTCATGTCCCTTCCATTTTTCATCTGTACTTATGCTAATGTATTTTTCTATGTCTGAGTATGGTCTTATTGCAGTTAGGGGTTTTTGAGACTTAGGAAAACCTCTTCTTTATGTGTTATCCTAACAGGTTTCTTAAAAACACTTTATACTCATATGTAAGATACATGTAGCTGTTTATTTAAAAACAAAAGTCACTTGAAGAACGAAAATGTTTTAAGCCCAATACTGAAAAGAAAGTCTTTCACAAAATATGTAATGCTAATTTCCTGTTCCTTTGCAGTAATCTATACTTGGCAAAAATAAACTTTGTCTCACTATGCCTCAGCCAGTTCTGTTTCAAGCTAGTTTGCAGTAAACTACAAATGACCTTTCTGACTTGCACATAATTCTTTGCTGAACTTTATTAAAATCATTGTGGTAATCTTAGATTGTGGAATACTGATATGCATTCTCTGACAGACTGGACATTTACCAAAGAGAGTAAAACTTCATGCATTTCTTTTGTAGAATAAAAATTGTAGGGTGGTATTTATGTGTTTTCTCACATTACTTTTATTAGATGGATGTAGCAAACTGGTATTACTGCTTCCCATAGAAATAGATACAACACCTTTGCATTTACTTCTTACTTGATTTTTTTACTCTGAAAAATGCTCCTGCTGAGAATACTCATAGCTGCTTTTTACTCTACTGGCATGAGTGAATGGGAGAATAAAAACAGGTAAAGCCACAGAGCTTATCCATGAGGTTGACGCTAATTTGACTAAGTATAAGTCAACTGGATGGGAAGTAGAGAAGGTAAAAGATCTGCCAGTTTCTTTGTGTGCATCCAGTCTTCTCAATTTTCATAGTGCCTGCTTTAACTGAGGTATTCACTGAGTTCTGGTAAGTTATTAGAGCATAAGAAGGCAATTTAAAGTCCTGTCCAGGAATCACAGTCTAGTGATGTCTGTATAGTTTAGTATTCAGATATTCTAGTGTACTGTATGTCCTTAAACCTTTCAGTTTGGATTTGGTTGGGATTTTTTTCCCCATTAAGAATTTTTATGAGGCTTTTACTTGTACTGCAAGGAATAGATCAATTCACACCATGTACAGTGAATACCCACCATACGTGCAGTTTCAATAAAGCATGTTAACAGCAGATACTGGTCCTTAAAAGACCGTATATCAAGCATCCTCATCACTATGCTGGAAGAACCTGAATCACACATTCCCTTGCCTGTCTCCAGTTGCAACTTTGTTGACAAGTGACCCTCTGTGACTGTTCCCTGTTTCAGAAAATGCTTCTCTGATCTGACCTGGGTGATTACATTATTATTTTGTCCTTCAGCAAGACAGTTTTTTATATTAAAACAAAGGACATATTTAATAAGCAAAGAATACAAGTTAATGAGCAGGTGATCTTTATTCATTTCAGTAGCTTTTAGAATAGCCTGGGTTTGCTCAGTACAAATGCATGCGTACACAGGCTTATGCAAACACACACTAATACATGTACCTGTCTGCTTTGCTGTATATGATAACACCATGGATCTTCCATATCCATTATTTTTGTCTTTCTACAGTAGCAGCTCTGGAATGAGAGCTCAGTCACTGTGATTCTGAAATTCTTTGCCTGGGGCACATCTCTCTAAGCTCTTCTGTTCTGAACTCCACTTGTAGGAGTAGGCTCCAAACACCTCAAAGAAAGGCAGCCCAAATACTGAGGCTTCAGTTTTTTAGGTAACTAGGAACTGAATGCTATAGGTCATCAACACATAGTTTGCTGTCTTCAGCAGTGATGAGCCTCGGGGGAGGAGACATCAACCCCATAGCAGGCAGAAGCCTCAGGAAAACTTTTTCTATTTCCTTATGCTCGGAGATTAGATGAAAGAAGGAAGAAAAATGTCCTTGTCCTTTTAATTTGGATTTGGAGTATTATACCTGGAACTATTCTGGCTGTCCATGTAAGCATTAGCTCCCTCTCTGAGTTCTTGGCTTCAGTGGCATTCTTTGGCAAGGAGTCCAGCTACTCTGTGAAGTAAGAGTTTCCCTCCTTCCTCACATTTTGAATTTCCTGTGCTTCACGGTAATGGTGCTTGGTCTGTGTTATGAGACAGACAGAATAAAAGCTTTAGATCTACTTTTTATATTATTAACTTTATATATTAACTTCTACTACATTCTCTCATATATCACTATTTGAGAAAGACAATCCTGGCTTTCTGAGTCTCTTCTCAATGTTGTTCTACTTTGTCTGAATCTCTTCTAAATCTGTCATATTTTCTTTGGAAAGGGCTGAGCCATTCTGTTATTCTATTAGAAATCAGAGAATACTGATGATATTTTCATTTTAACTTTTCTTGTCTTCTGAAGTGAGCATAGAATCAGCTTCACAACTAACTGTGGGCTAATGGAAGGGGTACTAATAGATGCAATTTTCAAGCTAATGTTTTCACACTCTTCCCTGGACTCTTTCAGAATTGGTCAGGATGCTGCAGCTCTTCATTTCTTTTTCTCACCTAGAGATCATTTAGTCAGCCTTGTCTCACTCTGGAGGGACTAACAATGCATACTCGGAAGGCTTCCTGTCTTAAATTAAAGAGGTCACCTCCATAAACTACATTCTGGTGTTGCAGGTACCAAGAGCATATATAATCCCCTTGTTTCTTTAACTTGCACTGAATTTTTAGAAGTATTTTCAGTTTCAGACTGAAAATAAAATAATGTGGGACAATGTTGCATGAAATTGCATCTCTGGCGCTGCCTCCAGTGAAAGCCTATCATCTAACTTCACCTCTGTGCATCGGCTCACGATAATGCATTTAGAAATCAGGGATGTTTTGCTTTTTTTCAGTCTTGGAAGCAAGTGACCTGGATTCACTTTTAAAAATATGTTTTGCAAACTTGTTGACTAGGTTTCTTCATTTGGAGGATGAGTTGATTTGTCCATATAAATCCCCTTTGTCAAATTTAATAGATGGATAAAGCGACCTCTTGCCTTCCATATAAAAATTCACAGTTCTTAAAAAAATTAAGAGAGACAGAGAGAGAAGGTTGCCTTTCTGGAAGCTGCCAGCCTTCCCAAGTGTCTCATCCTCTCCCCTCTGTCATCCTGAGGCAATGTGCCTGCATTTGTGTGTAGATTTATAGTTTATCTTTATCTATGGCTTCATCTGTAGGTAGCTATTATAGCCGCCTTGCCTGGATATTGTTTGGGCCTGATAGATCTGTCTGTAGTTCATCAAAGGGGAGCTGAGTGGCTAAAAGCCATTGGGTCCAGCTGAGGATGAAATACGAGCCATCAGCCTTGGTAATGGCTGTAAAATTTCATAATTACACGGCCTTTATTACATTGCATAATGATCCTGAAGCAGTATGGAACAATTAATTAAGATTTTCAACCATGGCTCTTTCAGAAATTAAAAGGTGCTAGTGGCTGAGAAATGGGGAAGTGTCTTGTCCTAAAAGCATTAGGGATGCTTAAGAAGTACTTCCTGGGTACTTAAAAAAAAAAAAATAAAAAGGAGAAAGAAAAAGAAGTGAAGAAAAAGACAAGAAAAAGAAGATCAACTAGTTAAGCAGCTAATGTCAGAGTAACATTTTTGCACTTGACTGCTAATTCTTAATGTCAAAGCCAGATCTAAAACTCCTGCAATAGTCACTGACATAAAGCTGTTCCTTTTCTCTTCTGTAAAAATCTTCATGCCTTTTTCCTGCCATATTCTGTTCTGGCCATTTGTCACATTTATAGAAGTGAGCTCCACACATTATTAAATGAGTGCATGCCGTGACTTAGGAGGAGGGTCAGTTAGCTGCATATTGGGTGTACTGACCAAGGATTTTCTCTTACCCACTTTCTCATGTCTGAGGCCATTGAAATTCTTTGAAGATCTCTACAGTTTGACAGACATCCCCAAGGAAGACTTTTTTTCTTTACTGTTTTGATATTTTTCTTCCTTCTTTTTCATCTTTGTAAATGCAGCATGTCAGATGTAATATAATATTTTCCATGAGATTGACCTCAGACCCGATCAGAAGTAATTAGATTCCTGAGGTGCTGCAAAGGTGTCTGACGGGTTTCTGATGTACATACTGAAAGAAAAAGTGTTTATATATGTGTAAGGAATATGCAGGGAGAAACAGGAGGCCTGAACCTGTGCGTGTGCACATTACCTGTCGTGATCAGTTGCTGGGTACAATTCTGAAGGCCAGCAAATTGTGATCCAGGTGGGATGTGGAGTACTAATTGTACCAAGGGTAGTAAAACGGATGAAAAGATGGCAAAAACAACCCTGCTGTTCTCCATGAACCATCAAAACTTTCCGGTCTTACATGAAGGAATCTTCTTTTCACTATGTGCCTTTCCCCCTCCCTCAAAACTATTTTGATTCATACAGACTGTCAATATAACTCTTAGATAAGATGAGCACTGAATATTATTGTTTTTAAATTGACCAGTCATCATGTAAGGTCCTATAATTCTAAATATTTGATGAGAAACTAAGGTTTCTGCAAGGCATCTCTAATAATAAACTTCCTGCAGAAAATTTAGAAAGGATTATGTGTTTCAAGGAGGAGCCGGCTGCTTAAAGTAAATTCTCTTGTTGAGTCATTTATTCCCTTAATAGGAATTTTCTGATCTGCTGTCATTCTTGTTCACACACTGGGTGTCACTGCCTCTAAAACACTTGTCATTCTTTAATGGAAACAAAATAGTCATTGCAGTCAGAGCCGCAATGTCATTCCACTACCCCTTGCTGCGTCGGCAATAGTGAAAATGACAGAGCGGCTCTCAGTAGGGGTAATTAAAATGTAAATATTGATATTTTATTATTTGAAATTACTTTCCAGTGCGGCATTTAATATCTCTCCATCTGTGCGGCTCTGTTTAGCGGTCACTTTAGTGCAGCTCTGGGATGCCAAGCGGCGGCTTGATCCCCGTTATGTCAAAATGCTTGTTGCTGCTTAATTTTGATATCTAATTAAGTGGAAAAGTACAGTCCACACTGTAATCCATGGCATCTTAACCAGCTGCTTGGGTATATTTAGAATTAATCTCCACTATGGAATCATCCTAATGTATGCAATTAAGAGTCTGCCGATGGCTAATTAGGTGTATTAGAATCAGGCAGCTTCCTTTTTTTTTCTTTTCTTTTTTCTCTCTTTTTTTTTCCCTGTGCGTGGACCACTGTAGACTTAAGACACAGCCTCCAGAGATGATCTTAATGGTAGTTATACACTCAACTAGATAAACTAGAAATTTCACGTTCGTGTAGGAGAATATGTGTGGCTCTCTTCCCCCAAACCAGGGGGACTGTAAACATCATTTGAATTTTTTGGCATCTGCAGCACATTAAGAAAAACAACTAACCAGTAGAAAAGTTTCAAACATTGGGAAGAAGATGGAAGATGTATAGGAAAATTATCTGAGCTGTCATTTTCCTGCCAGAGGGTGAAAGGGGTTATTTGCCCAAAATTTTGCAAACTGAAGTTTTTGCTTTGGCAATGGGAAGGGATTTTAGTTAGCTCAGCACATACAGGGTTAATACAGATACGTTGATTGGATCGCAAGCATGGTTGTCTCCATATGCTAATACATTCCTGCATTGGATTCATATTATTAACATGATTGGGGAATTCCTGGAAACCTGACTTTGCCTGATGGAAAGATGGGAGGGAGCAGGGATTGCCACAGCTCTCAGTGAGGAAATGCCTGGTGGCTTCCCCAGCAAACAGCAGTGACCCAGCACTCTTTGAGGAAAAGCACTCTCAAAGCAGACCCGTAGAGGTTATTAATAAAAGGTAACATGTATTAAATGCACAAAAAAATTTCTCCTTTCTGTGAACCACTCCCCCCTCCCCCCAACTAGCCAAAACCAAACAGATGATATTTTGGAATCCAACAAACTTGGTTTTGAAGACTAATGTGCATCCGGATGAAGAAGCTTGAAATCTAAATTTCTTGATATTCCAAAGCAGTGTGGGCAATTGTTGGGAGGCTGATGCATACAGAGGTTGAAGTGAGCAGATCCTGAACTAACACTGAGTGTTGTTATTAGTTGAGCAAGGCTCCTCTGTCATGTTTGTGCTCTTTTCTTTACAAATTTTGTTTAGTTGAATAAAAATTAAAAAGAAGGGAAAAAGGTGAATACTTTTTGTTCAATTATGTGTGATTGTAGTTTCAATTCCGCTGGCTGAACTCTTTGAAGGATCTAGGTAAGGCACACCGCACACAGTATATGCAGATACTATACTGACTTTCATAAGCTGAACTATGTTAACTGTTCTCTGGTTTGGACTTTGAGAGAGATCCAGCTCTGTTCGTGATACTCTTTGTTTTTCCTCTACGTTCACTTTGCTAATGACAGAATGTAGTTTTAATTTTTTCACCCACAAGTCTGGCTTTATTGTATTGATACGCAAGTACATACATCCACAGCAGATTGGAGGAAAATTTGGGCAAAATCAATATTTATGTTGAATATATGATTGGTGGGGTTTTTATCTAGGCTCACTGAAAGAAAACAATCAGGGTCATAAATACAATTCTGCTCCATTTTCTCCTATGCTTTTAGGAGCACACCATGTCATGTCATCTGTCTCTGCTATCTTCAACAAGAGGACAAAAAAAAATCCCATAGTCTAGCCAAACCATGTTTGAAGGTTAAAATTTAAAGAACAGGAAGAGTTAACTTTAAAGAAGCAGATCAGATCACATATGTAGTGAATTATAAAGATCACCCTCAGGAATCTGCGAGTTCATATTGCTGACCTTAAGGAGGCTTACAGCTTCATGGGGCCATATTGCACTGCTAGTCTGAATTTTAAAACTTTTCTTCATTGTCCTTGTCTTGGAATTCAAAACCTCACTGCACAGAAGGTAATGCACCAGGAGTGCTAACTGTCTTACATGGGAGGGGGGAAGACAGTTTCCTACTTACTAGGTCTTCCTCTATTCACAGAATGTCTGGGGACAAAGCAAAATATAAGTGTTTGGCCTGACATCTTTTTAATATAATGTTTTAATGTAACATTGCTATGAGCATGCAGTAAAGCTACTTAAAACTGTTGATATTCCAGTGGTAAAATCAACCCAAAAGCAAAATCAATTATTAATCTGTTTAAATCTATTGTCTTATATTTTCCTTTTTCTTGGTGAATACTGAAACAATAAGGTGTGAAATGAAAGTTAATGGAAATAAAGAGTACAATACTCCAAACCGTAAGTTTCCAAAAATGCCGTTATAAAGTACTCCGTACATGCCACATCAGTCCTGAAGCAAGAGTGACTTACCGGGATTTTTAATCTTAAGCAGTTTCACTGCGTAGTATTAGCAACTGTTTATGTGAAGTCAGGGAAACCTGGTTAATCAGTCACATTTTCTAGATCCTTTCCATTACTTACGATAAAGAATCAGCTCACAAAGACATGTGCTTTAACTAGAAAAAAACCCAATTTAAATGTAGCTGCCTAAGAAATATTTGGGTGGTTATAGAAGGGTGTCTCTGATTTCAGTAGTGAAATCAGTTTGAACTATAGTGAGTTACATCTCACTGGGAAGAAATGACAAGCTTAAATTGCTCCTGTTTAGTGTTATCATGTAAGGTTTCACAGGGTAAAAGACAAACCAGAAATATTTCTAACTGGTATTTAAATTACATTAACACTTTTTTTGTATAGCTTGAGTGAAAGGTCATGCTAAACAAGCAGCATCTTCACTGTTTGTAAATGTCTAATTTGCTGCTTTTAAATTGCTGTGAACTTCACTTACTTAGTACTGCTGAATGAATCCAGTGTTGCAAATACTTCTGACAAGCGAATATTTGCTTAGCGAGAATCCATTGTTCGTAATGGATTGAGAGGGACGTGCAGTGTGAATGCGTTTTTATTGCCGTGCCACCTCTCTGCTGTTGTTTCAGTGAGATGAAAGTAGCGTTGTGATAACAGCCCCGGGATTCATAGTGTTCTGTGTGGCATTTCCCGTCTTACTGGTAGGTGTTAAGTGAAGAAGTGCTTATTGTAGGCATTTTTTGTGTTAATAAAATATAAAAAAGAATATGTATATTTTATAAGAACTTGGACAGCAAGAGTTAGGAATACAAACACATTTAAATAAAACACAAGAAGATGCACAGGCTTGGTTGAAAACATTCCAGTCCTCTCCTCTGCTATTTTTTTTAATTCAAGACAGAGTGATTCCTGGGCACCTCTGTGTATGCAATCTGATCTCCCCTCTCCCATGGCCACACAGCTAACAGATGGCAGTTGCAACTCGTATCGCTGCTCACAACAGAGCCCCAGCGCTGCTTTTGCAGTGCTCTGCTGTAGTGGCAGGAGGAGATGTTACATAGCAAAGCATTGCTTGGAAAAGTTGGTGATTTTACTGTGCAAAAGTTATTGGATGGAATCAATTTCTAAACCTAACTTTAATCGCAGCACTTCAGTTCTAAAGAACTCGGAAGTTCAATCCAGCAAAGAGCATAAGTGGAGCCTTTGGTTGTGTTTCTGGTCATGTGCAGTTAGTGCTTTGGAACTCAATTTGTGATTTTCAAGTTTGGATAAATAACTATGCTTTTTGTTTTGTGAGCTGACACCTTTCATATGAAAAGTCTGAGTCATACTTAAATTTCAGCTTGTTATAGCATCACATTCAATTATTAGCCTTTGACCAGGGGCTCCATAAGCAAAGGGATCTGAAAAAATAAAAAGGAAAAGAAGAAACTGAAATAACGGATTCATCCTGGCATAATGAGTTGTATCTGTTTCTGTTCCAGCTTTCATGAAATCTCATCCATAATCTGGGAAATATGTTTGGTGATTAGTGAGAGCACTCTCCTTCTGTTTCATGGTTTTCAAAACCGACAAAATGTTTGTGGGTCTTGATATATATTTTCAGGCTACACAGTTCTTTGAAATGCAATGAAATCCATTTTTTTCTTGAATTAATATAATAAAAAGGGTCTGAATTCAGATCTATGCAGGACATTCAGCTCTAGATGTAGTCTAAAAAAATGAATCATGCCATCCTCTTCCTTGGATTTTTGAGGGAATAATATTAAGGGGCAGTTAGGCTATGAAGGTTTCCTTCAGCAAATGCTATGATCATGTCTGAAAAACATTACATAGCCTTAGCAGATATTTCACTGCTGAAATTTCCCTGGCTTTTGTTTACATCCCTGGGAGGCAGCTGAAGTTGCTCAATGGATCCAAGGAAGTGCTGAGTGTGTGCCAGGAAGGGAGAGGGCAGAGTGACAGCTGTATGTCTGAGAATGCATTAGACCCAAGTCTGATCTTGAAACCGAGTTTCTTTGCATTCAGTTCAGTGCAACCAGAATAAGCTTTTGGCCCACTGCTTGTCATTTGACCATGAGGCCACGTGCTCTCTAAAGAAAGTAATCCAAGCTGAAAGAAAAGTTTTTTTAAAAAAAGTATTTACAGTATGAGTTTATTCTTTTGGCAGTGGTGACTATATATCATTTTTTAAATCAGAAAACTAAGCTGGAAACATCAGTACCCATAAAACATTTAGAAGGAAGTTAATCTATCAAAATTAAGTGTAAATAATTTAAAAATCCAACTCTGATATTTCAACTGAGTAAATATATTGAGTCTGCAACACGCTGGTGAACATGTAATTTTCAAGCACAGCTTTGATTATAAAAAATGTAAATGAAGATATTTGAAGTACAAACCAGGGCAAGCAAGAGGAATATTTTACTCATAAAAGTAACAATCACACAAACAACTGGTAAAATAAATGGTAGGCAATTATCAGAAAAGGAAAGCAACTCCCAGATTTGCCAGCAATTTCATACTTGGTTTGATCAAATATTTGGTTTTCTAAACATGTATGAGAGAGGAAGGGAAGTTCATTTCCTGCAAAGTGAAATAAACTCTAGGATTTTAGTCTGAGTAGCCTGATTTAGGCATTGCATCAGATATTTAAGGATGAAAATAGTCGTAGGGATAAGTTCAGCCACTGTCTTTTTTTTGGCCAGTAGTTCTCGAAGTGCTGTGTGCAATGCACAGATCTTAGTTTGGCACTTGACCATCTGCAGCTGCTTCACTCTGGCCCCTAGTGAGTTAGTGTCCATTAAGTCCATCTTAATGAAGTAGAGGAAAGGATCTTCAGGAATATAAAAGATCTACCCCGCTTAGCATGGAAGTGTGTGCAATGTGAAATAGAGAGCAAGTGGTGCCTGTGCTGGTATTTGGAAAGATCTGTGGTTTAAATAGCCCCATCAAACAGGCTGTGAACTGTGTGTGGAGCTGGCTTGGGGTGCTGAGCACTGCAGAGTGTGGTCAGTTCGACACCCCTTGTTCCTAGAATAAAAATGATAAGACCTTTTTATCTATTTGTTCCCTCTTCCTTTTAGCTTTGGGTTTACTGATATGAAAAGGGAAAAAAACTCAACAACCAAGCATATGTTCAGTTGCTCAATCAATCTTTTCTCAATCCACACTCAGTGATCTCAGTGAGTCATTACGGCATAATTACAATTTGAGTGTGATACACTGTTTGTAGAAAAGTATCTATTTTTAGCTGAAGAAACACTACAGTCCCTGAAAGGAGAAGAAAGAAAGGAAAAAAGGAAGAAAATCTGTAACCAGCGAATCAGTGCTATTGTTAACTGATGTTACGAGGCACCACGTAGATTTACAATGCTTGCACTGAGCCGCATAAAAACCAGGCTGAAAAGAATGCCTACCAGGGGTTAAATTCATATGCCTGCGCTGCAGCCTATTTCTGTCAACACTCAGCTCAGGAAATAAACATTTATGCTTTCTGAAATGAAAGTGTATTTTTGAAGACTAGCCGTCAGATATTTTTTGCCCTTCACACTTTCAAATGCTTAGCCTTTTTTGTAAGTTGACTGCAAAGTGCATCAGTTTGCTAGGCAAAAAGGGGAAAAAAAAATCTTGACAAGTGCCCATGGCATCATTGTCAAGCACACGAGCATCTAGTAGAAGATGGCAGGAGGGTTGGCACAAAACATGCTTCCTTCAAGCTTCTTACCTCAGGGGTACCTGACTCTTGAGAAGCCTTTCAATCCTTCCAAATGACGTTATTGCAAACTGTCATCTGGTTTATTTGGAGTGCGCTGTATCGCAGATAAACATGCTATTTAACTGCAGGTCAGAGTACAGAGTCACTCTGCAAGCAAACGCCTGAGATACATTAAACGGCATTGACTTGGGGAGGGAGATGGAGAGAGATCAAAGTTGTCACCAATATGGTACATGCTAAGGGGGAAAAAGGTGCACAACATTGTATTTTAAAAAGCTAATGCACAGTTCTACGTTTAAAGCAGTCATCTGCAAGACTCTAAAGGATTAAGACACACAATGCACAACAAAGTTCAAAACGACACCATCATGGAGCATCTCAGTGTGGCTTGGAAAGAGCTTCGAGGTGTGATGGGGGAGGCTAACACTGGTTCAGAAAGCTGGAAGTGTGTTTTGTCCAGTTTGGAGACTTTAAAAAATAGTTACATTTTGATAGAGAAAATGTCTGCTTGTCAGAGAACACAGTTAATGTGAGGGATTCACATAACAAAAGCTCATGGAGCACAGTTTGGCACAGAATGAGTACAACCTTCCTCCAAACAATAAAAATAAATCTCTGTGTATAAATATATATGCCTCTCTATCTATTCTTTTAACTGTGACTTGTTGAGCAAGTATTAAAGGGGCATTGCTGGGATACAAGAGACATGCTGGATGCTCTCACATTTTCTGAAAAGTCAAAACAAAACCAGATTAATTACAACTGCATGCAGCTTTACATTCCCACAAGCCTCTAAAAGTTAAAACATGCTTTCACTGAGCAGGATTTCAAGGGAAAGTTCGATCAGGAAGAAAATAATCACGTTGATTTGATTTATTATTGAAGAGCGAAACAGCATGGTTTATATTTGCTAGTTTGTCTATAATGTAAAAATTTTGTTTTCATTTTTTGAATGTGTCATATAAAACCAAGTGGTATATTTACTGCTCTAGAATGCAGATTTTTTGATTCAAGAGTGCAGTACAATAAATTCCAGGCAACATCCGTTTTTTTCCCTCTTGCAGGGCATATATAATTTTCTTTAACTGTGGCGCACAGTAAATGTTATTGAAACATAGTATTATGTATTTTTAAAAAATAAAACCAACACCAACCAGCCTGCACTAAAATACATAAGTAAATAAAAGAAGGGAAGTTGGGGAGTTTTCAGGGAAAAAAAAGAACAGAGAGAAATTGCAGGTTAAACTTTTTTTTAATCAAAACAGATTTTATTGCTTTTTGCTTAATTAAACCCCTCAGAAGTGTGTGAAACATTGTTATACCTGAAAAATTGTTAATTTGTAAATCACAGGGACAAAAGGGCTCCACTGCAACTTTAAAGTTTCTATGCACGTAAATGTCAATAGAGTGCCTTCTCCATCATCAGCACTAAATTCACATTGATGCCTCTTTTCTTCTCTGTATTGATCCTTCCATGAGAACGTAGATTTGTATCTGTTAATTAATGCGTCCTGAAACAGCGTTTGTATTAATCAGGCAGATAAGAAAAATTGGATGCCTGCACCCTCATGACAACCGTAAAAGTGCTGGCCCTGATAAAATCATGGATGGACCTCAATAAAAAAGTTCCTCCTTCCACTCAATAAACTAATAATCCTGCTTTTAATTATTCGGCAGAAAGATGTGTGGAGATTGGAGAATGTGTAAATCTATTTACTAACAGCAGTGTCTGGGAGGGAGAATGGGGCTGTCACAGGACGGTGCTGCAGGCTACATTCTCTGTCCATCTGCTACTGCAGAAAAACTGATTCTTGAAAGACGGGAAGGAACAGAAATGTTGAAGCTAATTGAAATCGTGAATTCCTCCCTATAACCTTTGAAATTATTATTTTTTCTCCGTTTCCCTCTTTATTTATTTTAATCAGAGATGTGTTATTTTCCATTGTCACCTCTTCAAGGGTTCCCTGTTGTTGTTGGCTCAGTTTTTGTTGGATTATTTTTGAAGGCAGATAGCTACAATTCTATCACAAAACTCAAAAGACAGTAAGAGAAAATGAAAACAAATAAGGAGGGGGAGAAAAATGAGAGAGAGAGAATGCAGCCAGTTTTATGTTTCATTTTTTATGGATGCTTGGCAGTTTGGATGTGGGCTTTTCTTTTTTATTGTATTAGTTTTGTTGCTTAGTGCTTATAGAGAAAATCATGTTTGGAGTAGATGCCTTGCAGATTTGCTAGCTTATGATATATTCCTGCTTGACTGTTACTCTCAACTTTCAAAACAGAAAAATGCATTTAGGTGTAATTGAACACCAAAAAGAATGTTCTTACAGCAGGAACCCTGTCAAAGGACATGTAAGCAGCTCCATAAACAACTAAATGAAAGCCTCAGACATGTCTTAAGACCCTTTAAGAAAAGCTTGACTAATCCCCTTTGATGATTTTATTAAGTACTTGTGGTTTATGGTGCCAACTGGCAAACTGCTACATTTCACCAACAGGCCAGGAAAATCACTTCCTCTCCCATATTGTTTTCTAGCACCTAATGTGATTGGGTTATTAGCAGTTTGATACAGTAAATTAACAGGTACTGTAAACAAGAGTCTGAAAAGGTAAGACAGTAAAGATGTTTGCCCTTAGTGATCCTATTAGGAAAGACAGCAGGGAGAAAAAAAAAGGCAAAAGTTAAATTCATTAAGAGACATTCATTAAATTTTCAGTTGCCCTCAGAAACAGGATGGTGTGACTGCTGTTCAGGTGGCACTTTAATATGCCACCCTGTTACTTCAACAAGTGTAGTGGAGCCAGAAGCCATTGCAGAAGTGATCAGTGTTGTTTCTGAGAGGGGTGTGTGTTACTTCTCTTTCCCCCAAGGTTAAAGTTCAAAGAAAATTTTTATAATTTTTTTTTTCATTTTTCTCCCTTTCAAAAAAGTTTTACTTTTTCTCCCCTAAATTATCCTTCTTGGTTTATGAGACTGATCCCTGTCTCACAGCATCAGGTTTTTAGAACTAAGCACAAGTATTTCAGAACAAAGAAGACATCATACAAATCACAGACTGTCACTGCAGTACCCCCAAAATTAATACAGTTCTTACAGTAAGAGCCTGCAAATTCCAGTTTGTTTAAAACTTTGGTTTTGTTTAGAAAATGTTTTATTTTATATTGATTTGTTTTCCTGTAGTAGGATGGGAAGGAGAGGCAGAAAAGGAGAAAGAAGAATAATAGAATACATGCATGTTTCCTCACAATGTATATAAAAATAAATCAAAAAGAGGAGCAGATATCTGACAAATCCAAATGTGCTTAATATTTCTCCTGTATCTTTTTGTTTTCCTATTCAGGATTCTCCACTTTGTCTCTAGCTGACCAGATGAGCCTTCTGCAGAGTGCTTGGATGGAAATTTTGATTCTCGGTGTTGTATACCGGTCGCTTTCCTTTGACGATGAGCTCGTATATGCTGAAGATTACATCATGGATGAAGACCAATCCAAATTGGCAGGCCTTCTTGACCTTAACAATGCCATACTGCAGCTGGTAAAGAAATACAAGAGCATGAAGCTGGAGAAAGAAGAGTTCGTCACCCTCAAAGCTATAGCACTTGCTAATTCAGGTTGGCAGAGTGGCATGACAGTTGCTACATTTTTAATGTGTCACTTTTTTTCTTTCTTTCTTCCATAATACTTTGTGCATGCTTGTTTCAAACACAGTGTTAGAATACAAAATTGCTGATCAGACTTTAAAAGGCAGCAAACAAAGCAGTTCAAACTAAGAACAACTTTCTAGTTTGAAGGAATTGTGGGGTATGTTCCTAAGGGAGTAGAGAATATTCCACTGTATGATTTGGAGAGTATTTTACTGGCAGAGATTCCTTCAAATGAATATAGATGTTGTTCCCCTAAATCCAATCCATAATCCAGACAAGTCTAATCATTGCAATTAAAGCAAGAAAAAGGATGCTTGAGAGTCTGCTATATATGTTCTCTTCAAAGGCAGCTGCTGATTTATTTGATAGAGTGAATTCAGGATATGGGAGGAGGGAGGAAATCCCTATTAAATTTCAGAAGGACCACACCTTACCTTACGGCTCCTCTGCATTTATGAGAATGCTTCTGCAAAAATTATTACCTGTGCAGCAAGTGTTAAAAATCTCAGATTTTTTTCTGCATTTGAATTTGAAAGTGCTGAAGCAGTGAATACTGTCAGATAAGTAAAAATCGGTTGTGCTTTGTTGTTTTTCCTTTTGTGTCTCCTTAATGCTTTATTGTGGTCTTAAGTCCCTTTTAGCATTTGCATAAAGTTCACGATAGATCCCTCTTTAATGACGTGCCGATCATTAGATACCTGTGTGTCAATAACATGCTCTGATGCTATGTTCCATTGACAGTCACACCGTGCCCCTCCATCTGCTTTTGTTTTGACCCTATCTTTGAACTTTATCTTGGTTGCTGGCCAGTAGTTTTCCCTTTAATTACAAGAAGGAAACTGTCAATAAAATCTGTTAAATGGGATGCAATGAGTGGCTTGAATGGGCGGACGGCTATTTGTTCAAATTCTGCAGCATTCAAGGTATTGACAGTTTGTTTTCTGGGGCCATATGTGACGATCAATCTCAGGCTGGGCTCAGCCGCGCTGAAAAATGAAAAACCAGATTGCTTTTGCTTACTTGTGGATGACGACTTGTGATTTGGCGCGGTCCTAGTGAGATGAGACCTTCTGCCCAAATTGCCCCCCTGAGAGCCAGGACGCGTGACTGTTTTTAGAAATAATTTTTTAATTGATTTTGTAATTAACAGTTCATCTACAATATTGATGCATGAATCCTCAGATTGATAGGAGGGAAATTGTTTTCAACAATGAAGTTGTACTTTCCTATTTGTCTTTGTAATGTGATTTAGCACTCTGCATTTTTAACTGGAAATATAATTCAGAAACATGCAAAGCCAAAATGCTTATTAGTTTCTTCGTAAAATATTCTCCACCCCACTAACTCTGCCCTTAGTTTCAGAATATTATCTTATTTCCAGATTAAGCAAAACGCTGAAATGCCTCTCGAAGATCAAAATTAGTTGAAGATTTATTTGTAATTTTTGGCTATTGTAAACCGACACTTGAGGACGCTTTGCAGCCACAGGAAGGTTTTTTCTCAAAATTGGTCATGCTTAATGATCAGAGGAAGAAAGTTATCTGGAATTAGGAGTCTAAATGGAGTAGGTTTTTTGTATTTATTTTGATTCTGTAATTCGAAGACTGAATTAGAAATATTTCTGTAGTTTACTTGGCAAAAAGGATAAGGGCTAGAATATAGGGATATGATGTTAAATACCACTCACCTTTTTCCCCGCCTCCCAAAAAGACACGCAGTGTTTAAGTAATAATAAAAAATAACTGCTGCCAAAAAAAAGTTTAGTCATACACTGTGCATAAAGTGTATCAAAATCATCTGTAGCTTCATTAACTTCACTGGAAATTACAACCAGGATAATGTCAGAGATAGATACAGTTCAGCATACTAAAATTCAGGGCACATTGAAGTGAAAACATTTCCTTCCCTCATCTTAAAAGAAATAAAATTGCTGTCTTAAAATGAAACTATTGCAAGGAGGAGTTAAAAAGCAGCCCAGCCATTCCACTTTCCTTTCAACAAAGTGTTTTGACTGCTGACATTCAACATTTCAGCTTCAGGTTGTACATGCAGCAGATACCAAACTTCTATCAGCTGCAGCTACACTAACCTGTAGGTGTAAAATAGCACCTGCAGAATTACAACCCATCAGTAGATATCAGACCCTTGGTGTTTCGGTTTACAAATGCTGCTAAAATTAAAACAAAAATAAAGTTAAATTTATTTTTTGTCTTTTTTTATAATAGACAAAACCAGAACAGCCTATTTTCATATAACTAGGAAGTTGATTAATTTAAATGAAGCTATATATGTATTAAGAAAAGCCATTATAAAATAAATCAGCAGCAATTCACATTTTAATATATTTTATTACTACTTCTGCTTTCTTCCAGTATTTATTTTTCTGGTTTAAAATATATTAGCCTTTTAATAGCTGTAGAGAGTATAATAAGAAATCTTGAGCATTTCAGATGTTTTTGCCGTATCCACACCGTCTAGAAAGATTCCCAGGTTGACTCTACTGCAAAAGTAGACAAAGATGGTTTTATAGCTCTGTATCTGTGTTAGTGATTTATGATACAGTGTCATAGTACTTTCCCTGCTGGTGTTTGGGAGCAGGAAAAAGAAATTGTAGATTGTCTTCATATCGATTGTATTTTGTTTGAATAAATACCACAAGCTTTGTTTTGGCCAACAAATCTAAGTAGCGTGAGCATTAAAACACCCCAAGTGCCAACTCTTCTTTAGGCCTACAGGGCCCACTTGTGCAGTGAAATAATCCAGCCATTTGGACCCTAAAAGGTGGGGAGGAGCAGCTGTTTTTCAGGGAGATTCTCTGACAGCCACTATCAGATGTTCCCTTTGCAGGGTTGGCAGTGCTACATCACTTCTGTAAATGTCCAGAAATGCAAGATATGGCAACCTCATAGATTGTCACTGATTTCAAATGGAGTGCATATAGCCTCTGAAAAGCTGAAGTACATATGTAAGAGCACAGTACTGAAATGTATAGACATTTCAGTCCTGCATATGTTAAAGTCCATACAGGTATGATTTCAACGGTCACATTTAATATGTAAATATGGAATTTATCAGGTTAGTTTTAAGCATCTGCATTGATTTGATAGTAATTAATATGGCATTTATAACTCCAGAGAAATCATTCTTTCCTTGACATTGTCCTTGTCCTACTAGTATCAGGAGTTCCTTCCTTCTTTCTGTACCTTCTGTACACAAAAGCCAGGAGGTACCTTGAAGCTGCAGGATGCGACTGCCCTGCGTTCTGCCTCACACCGCCTAAATGAAGCAAGCTGGCACCAATGAGCACTCTGTTTACCCACGCAGAAAATCAACTTTGAATGGTTTCCAAAACATGCATGTACCAATTACTTCCTCGTGTGTAAGGGAAGGTGAAATATTTACAAAATATGTTTGAAGTGTACACAAGTGCATGTGCGTGTAAACACTCTGACACAGAAAAGATGACTTGCTCGTCTCTTTTGCATTAGGAAATGTTGCCATGTATTGATTAGGTAATACTAAACAGGGAGTTGCAGGTGAGCAGTTTTTTGAAATTGCCTAATCAGTAAGGACTAAATTGGGCCTTCAGGCCAAATGTTGCAGAGGAGCTTAGGAGTCACAACTGAGACTGGAGTTTTAAGAGACGCTCAGTTCCCATCTCAGACCTAACATAAGAAACTAGAGTGTCAAAATGCATTAGCACGTTTGAAAATCTGATCTGTGTGCATCTGCCTAATAGGCTGCTGGCATCTTGAAAAATCTGACCCAAATGTGGATGCTAGGCACTTAAAAGTATAACCCTATGCACTGTTGGAAATTTAAATCCTAAAACTAGATGTTTAGCCTGTACCACAAGAAGGAGAAAAGGATTTCTGTTCACCATCACAGTTTCTGGTCTCTGATATTAACTCTTCTAAAAAAAACAACCATCACCCTTTCAGTACTGACAAAGTGAGAACCAGGAAGTATCTTGTGCATTTTAGCATAATGAAGTGCAGATCAGCATTGATGGCAGTAAAGTTACACCATCAACCTGGTAAAAAAATTAGTAAGTTCTTGCAAGTTTTTTAGCTTTCTAGACACAGTGTAGTCAGAGCACTAGGCTATCACCATTAAATGATATTATCACAATAGAAATTAATTGCTAGAGCCCAATTAAGCACTTACTCCGTAGGACATCTTTATTCCAAGTATATGGCACAACATACTATATTTAATTTCTAATGAATTTTTTAATCTTGTTTTATTCGGTCAGCTTGTTAGTGTTAGAATTCACGATTAAGACATCTATCTTGACAGGGCATATATAGATATAGATACAGATATACAGCTGTGTGTTAAGGTTGTGTTACCAGTGTTTATTTTGATGAATATAAATAGCAAGGTCTTAATGCTTTCACATGGTTTTGTGCAGAGTGGTACAGCATAGAAACATTTTTAGAAAAGGTAGTTGCCACTGTAGTCAGAGTTTTCATGTTGCTTGAACACAGTTGCTTGCTCACATTCCATTTTCATGTAATCAAAGAGATGGCATCCACAATTCTTAGAGAAAAGAACTCTGCTACCATTTACTTCATATTAGCATTAAGAAATGGCTGCAGAGTCAACCAGTGGTTAATTAATGGTTAATGATAATTTTTCATTTCTGGTACTTGGTCTAGTAACTGAATAGCTTTGAGATATTCCTCACTTGGTTATGAAATAAGTAGATATTATTTATGTGTTAGTAGCCTGAGACTCATAAAAGTCAAGAAATGAGGCCAGACTAGTGGCTCACTGGAAATTTTGGTCATTGCTTATTCCTTGTAGTGGATAAAAAGGATTTTGAAGCCTTCATTCAATGTTTTCTTGTCATTGGTATCTCACCCTCCAGCTCTATGATTTGAATTCCCTTTTCTAGACTTTTAGTAGTCTTACTGAGTAGGTGCTCAAACCAGTTATTGTATGCAATTTGTCCTGCATTGTGGAAATATTCCTTTATTTATTGCCCTCAGTACCTATTGTAGTGAAGAGTAAGCCATTTCAGGAATAAAAAAAATATGTCGATTTGCTATGTTTTAACTTACCTTACGCCAACAGGTAGTAGTTTTAGTTCACCACTAATCCAGTTAACCCCTGAAATAAAGAGGCATGTTCCACAACGTAATTTCTTTTCTTACTACACCTTCATTTCCTACTGTATTTTAAACTGTTTTGAGGCTTCAGTTTTCATCTCTTCTGAAAAGCAGGCCAGACCAGGGCAATCTAGACTAAGGTCTCATTCACTAAAATCAATCATACAAGCCTTTGTTTTGCTTTTTTGGTTTCTACTGCCTGTAATTCCTGTGGACAAGGAATTCTTAATTTATTCCTCTTTATTTTTCAACATACACTGTGATAGAAGTTTCTGTTTCCAATAGAATATTCCAGGTGTCAGACCATTTTTGCCATATTCTTTTGCAAGGCAAAATACTTTGTTTACCTCTGTGCTTGACTCTTAGCCTGTTCTGCTCAGGAAAGATAAGCAAACAGGTGGTCAAAATGGAGTGTATTGGTTGGCCCTGCACGAGGAAAACCAAAGTACCTGGGGCAATTTCAATTCTAGACTGGAAAAGGATGGGAATTCTTGCTTGGTGAGGGAACCAAGAACCTAGTTAGATATGCTATTGCCAGTTTCTGTGGGTTGCTTCTATCTTTAGCAATATGCTTTTCAAAATGTCACAGTGTTGTGTTTCTCATAAAAATTATGTAGAAACATATTGTGGCAAGCACTTTGTTTCCCTGGGTAAATATGACATATGTAGAGTAGAGGAGTAGAGGAAGGGGTTCTGTAATTCTGAGAACAGTTCACCCATTGATAAGCACTGTGATGGTGTTTGTGGGGCTTTGGGATTGGCAGTACAACCTAGCTAAAAAATTCCTTTTATTTGAGATATAATCCAGATTAGGGTTTTGTTGCCTATACCTAAAGCAAAAAACATATTGCCCATGTGTTCTTACTTTTCATCTCATCTAGTTCTTCCAGCAACTTTCTAAACTGATTTATCCAGTTTGAGTTTGTGAACTGCTCAGCTATATGGAACAAACATGACAGTGATTTCTGTCTTTCAAGTTCTTGTTGGTTTCTACCTCTCCAATGTGGTTTACCAGCATCTTAATGTGCGTGTTCACTGCTACATGCTCCCTGCTGCTTGATTCACTGGAATAATTTCTTCCTTTATGCTCTCTGAATTTTCTGACCTGAAGAAACATTTAATTTGAGACTCCTGGTTTTCTGCTACTTCTTAGTGATATATACAAAATACATACATCCCAGCCTTTAACTTTCCTCAGAGCAGTGTTTTGAGAGTCCTCCTTGTCCTCAATTCAAGTGCTTTCCAATTTTGTCTAGTTGTTGCTCTCTGTGATGTGTTCTAAATGATTCTTGGGTGGCTGGATGTTTGTTTGCTGCATTTGAGATGAAGCTTGAATTTTAAACAAGGTAGATTGTAATCTGAATTTCTGTCTGGACCTTGCGGTGTTTTTCTTGGATGAAGACTCCAGTTTTCTCCTATTTCTGCACAATGATACAATCAATCAACTGATCAGAAGAGGTACAATTCTATTTTGCCATCCCGTGATGGTGAAAGAAAACATTTGCAAGGATAGAATGAGATTCTCCAAGCTAAGCTCAATGAGTTGATGTCCTCATTTGCTGACATCACTCTCTCCCATCGCAGCTTTGATCAGGAACAACTTTTCCCCAGGCGAGACTGAAATCCCGTGTTCTTAACAGCACATTGGATCAACAAGTCTTGTGTTTGTTGAGCTCTTCAGTTTCACCAGCCTGAGATCATGTTTTTGCAGGGCATATACCATCAGATTCTGCTTTCTTTCAAATGACACTTTGAAATTACCCTGTTTAATTTCATTGTTTATATAGGCACTGATTTTTAAGTGTAGTACATCTGGATATAGGTTTCCTGTGGATATTACTTGCGTAGGACATAATTGTAAATTATCCAGACTGTCTGAAAGGCCACTTAAAAACCCCCAAATCAACCCATAAGAAAAAGAAAATGTTTTTTCATGGTATAGAAACAATATTCAAACTCTTTGTACTTCACTTATAATTCAGTTTCATATTATTTGTGAATTTTTGGTTTGTCACACAGATTGTTTGTGTTTCCTTAAATTAAAGTCATTATTCATGACATCACTGATGAGCTTTGGGTTTATCAGCAGTAAGTCAGCCTGCTCTGAATTCACTTCTACATCTGCCAGTCTGTAGTTACTGAAAAGATTTTTCTCTTCTTTTATTTTCCTCCTCTTTTCCCTTTGGCTAGTTCAGCATTTTCAACCATTTTCCTTATTTTCAAAGGCTTACGCCTGAGGGATTAAGATCTACATTCGTTTAATATTGGGAATAAAGTGGAAGTTCCAGACTGCATGGCCAAAACTTGAAGAAGGTTCTTTTTAACGATTAATATTTTCCTTAGCAATCTGCAAACTGTTTGGCAGAGGAGTGCTTGCATTAGGGCAGCAGAGAGCTGGCTGGTCACGTTCTTCCCAGCTACTAAATTGATTTCAAAGACAACAACAAATACATTAAATGCTTTAGTACTATTACTTTTCTGTGTAAGTAATTGCTTTGTTTACCGTAGGGATGGTATGCAACCACCCATGCAAGGAGAGGGTAAGTTCCCTTGTTTTTCGAGGTTGTCCACACAGTGGAAGAGTTTGAGAGCATGGAGTGTAATAGCTGTGTTAGAGGGCAGGTTTTGATTCACCTTTCATTCTTGTGTTTTCTGGGGGTAGTTCTCTTCTTCATTCCCTTCTTTACTCAGTTTCATCGTATGAAATGTGTGGAGTATAGCTATTCCCAATGCTGCAGGCCAAATTGCTCTCCAAACTGCAGAGTTAAAGATCTTAGGCAAGTTTCACCTCTCTTTGAAAAATATATTAGTCTGGACTCCATCCATTTTCAAACTCAAACATGGCCACAGTTACAAATATATATTCTAGGAAGAATCAGACCGGTTTTGTAAAGGGTTAAAAATTAAACCTTTGTAGTCATGTTCTTCAGGAACACCTGTCTCTTTATGCAGTATGGTGTAAAAAAAAAGTCACGGGATCAGTCAGTCTTTGACTCGCCAAGGATTTGTTGCAGATAAAATGTTCCTGTTTGGTTCTTCAGCAAATATGGCCCTGGCACTGTGGATCTGGGGAGAGGAGAAAAAGATGTATAATTTCTGCACAAACAGTGCATGGTTTATGGAAAAATTATTTGGAGTAGCAGATCTTATGTTCTATAGCACAGCAGTGAATATCCAAGGACTTGGTAAAGAGTTAGAGACTAAAGACAACAATTTGTTTGGAGTTTGCATTCCAAATTAAGCCTGGGGGCTGGACACTATGCTTAAGACATCAGTCACATCTGTATGTGTGTGTTAGCATGTCTGTATCGATTACATTTGTTTGCAGGACATAGAATTCAGGGTTTTTCTCTTATTGTCACAGAATTATTCAATAGAATTACCGTATTAAAAAACTATCAAAAATGGATGGATTTGGGGAATGGTCTCACATTAATTAGAACTAAATTTTGCTAGAGGTAATATTTGCCTGTCATCTTTTTTTAAATGTTGTAGCCTTCTTTTTCCCTAAGAGAGATATTTCTACATCTCTGCTTTCAGCACAGTGCACCTTGATGTGCAGGATCACATCCCTGCAGTGTGTGTCTTAGCTGCATGCTTCTTAAGAGCATGTACTCGCTAAGACTCAGAATTATTAAACATGTAAAATTCCCATAGGACTCCATTATGTATAATTAACAGATAAACTGTCATCAGAATCAATAAAACGTGCTAAATGATCCAAACTTGTATATAATTAACTGTCTGTTTTAGAGTGGAAGCTGTAACTTTTTTTTTCTTTTCAATTTGCACATTTGTTTTGACAATAGAAGCTGCAACGTTTTTGTTAACCTGTTACTTACTGGTTTGTGTTTCAGTCTACATGTTTGTGTTTGAAAGGAGAGAGGTATTTACTATCTGGCCTAATTATCTCAGGAAGTAGTTGCACATCAGCTTTTAGGAAATGAATCTTAGATGCATCTTAATTCTCTGAATGTAATTCAGGGATTTGAAGCACGTGCAAAATTCTGTGTTTAATCAAACATGAGGCTCTGCCAAATACTGATCCAGGGCATCAGACAGCTGAATACAGGGCTTATGAAAAAAGTAAGTTCTTGACCATCCAGCTCCTCAGCTATTATTCTGTCTGGGAACAGGAGCATTATTCCAAAACCAGAAATTAAGATGCAGTGCAGCATTGTAGTAACTAGCGTTTTGAAGGATAAACTTTAATTATTCCATGTCCCAGTTTCACCCTGAGCAAAGCTTGCACAGTGTAGCCTGTCCCTAGGACCTGTACCCCCTCACAGCAGTTTTTTTTTCATATGGTGTTTTACTGCCTCTGTAAGTCTGACAACCATCCAGATTTTGGTAGCTGATAGGGGCGGTTTGGTTCACCTGTGACTGTTCTTCCTTGGTGTTCCCCTCAGTCTGGACCACATCAGGGTTTTTTTGCATTTATTACTGCATAAAAGTCAGAGAATTAGGACTGTTCATCCAGAGTCATCTCAGCATGGTCCAGTAACTGCATGTTCTCAGGGACATCTTCCCTTTCTGTATCTATCCAGTTGAGGGTTTTACTGTTATTTCAGTTAGATCTTTTCTTTTTATTTCACACTTCCATTGCTTTAATCTTTCTGGGTTATATAGCAGTTTAGTTTAGTTCCTGGTGTGCGCTGTGTCTGGGCTTGTCACTCAATACTTACACCACCAAAACATCTCACCTGGAAAGGTGCAGGGCAAGGTGTTTGCTTTGAGTGTTTTATAAAAAATGCAAAACCCCAGCACTAACAAGATAAACCACCCTCTGAGTGGGTGAGAGAGAAGGATTACACCTTGTAGGAGATGTTAACTTCACAGAACAAAAACTGGTCAGGAACATACCAAGTGTTGCCTGTCTGCCTGGATATGCCTGAGGAAGAAAAAATTTGCTAAACCTATCAGGAAGTCCCATCAAACCTGCATTTCCCTTGTGTCAGTGCAGTGGTCCTAATCCAGTGATCAGTGTCTGAGCAGTGGGTAATGACCATGGCTTCCAATTCCACAGCCTTGGCACCTGGCACAGAATTTTACCTAGCTTTTCCATAGTAGGGCAGTCATCCCTGCTTCCCTGATGCAACAAACCCCTCCATTTACTCAGCCCTTTGGCAATGCCATTTCTTCAAAGCACTAACTGATGGTTATGGAGCAGCAAGGGTGACTGTTTCACTTGCTGGAGGAGGATGAGGAGAAGGATTACTTACACAAGAGTTAATTGTACCTTTGTCGTTTCACAGTATTTCCATATACTCTGCTGAAGGCCAATATAGAAATTAGTGGGTAATTTTCTTCCTTCTTTGTGAAAGAGGATGGACAGAACCAGTGAAAGTGTCATGCAGTCATAGCATTATCAAAATCCTGGTGCGCCAAACTGAAACCTCCTGCTGTTCCTTTGTTTTGCAGACTCAATGCACATAGAGGATGTTGAGGCAGTGCAGAAACTTCAGGACGTCTTACATGAGGCTCTGCAGGATTACGAGGCCGGACAGCACATGGAAGACCCACGTCGTGCAGGCAAGATGTTGATGACTCTCCCACTTCTGAGGCAAACCTCCACCAAGGCTGTGCAGCATTTCTACAACATCAAACTGGAAGGCAAAGTCCCCATGCACAAACTTTTTTTGGAAATGCTGGAGGCCAAGGTCTGACTAAAGCATCATGGGCTTCCCCATCATGCACGTTTTAAAAAAAAAAAAAAAAAAAGAAAAAAAGGGAAAATAAACAGGATAATAATGGCAAAGAAACTTAGTGTTTAATTAAGGAAAAAATGACTGCACTGATATTTAGCAGCAAGACTGTGAAGCAGCTTTCAACTTTTTCTTCTGTGTCTTTCTGATGCAGTATTTTCTTTTCCTTTTCCTTTTCTCTCTCTTCCTTTCTGTTCTTTCCTTTCCTTTTTCCTTTTCTCTTTTTTTCCTTTGCTGCTGAACTTTTTAAAAGAGGTCTCTAATTGAAGAGAGATGGAAGCCAGGCCTGCCAAAGGATGGAAATCCATAATATGGATGCCAGTGAACTTATTATGAACCATAATGTCCCCAATGACAAAGGAATCAAAGAGAGAACCACCGTACCTAGCAGTACAGTACAACACGATGAACTGACTGAATGCAGTATTAGATTTCATAGGAGCAGTCTCTAATTAGACGACTAAGCGACGATGCATCGGCTGCTTCTTATCATTGCATTTTCCATCTAGATCAGTTACAGCCATTTGATTCCTTAATTGTTTTTTCAAGTCTTCCAGATATTTCTTAGGTTAGCTACAATGTAACTTTTTCAGGGAATAGTTTAAGCTTTATTCATTCATGCAATACTAAAGAGAAAGAAATACTGCATTTTTGTGCTGGCTTGAACAATGATGAACAATAATGAAGGACAAATGAATCCTGAAGGAAGATTTTTTTAAATGTTTTGTTTCTTCTTACTAACGGAGATTTTTTTGTACCAGCTTTACCAGTTTTCAGCCATTTATTAATGTGGGAATTTATCTTACTAAAGCAATAGTCGAAGGGAAGGTGCATATTATCACGGATGCAATTTATGTTGTGTGCCAGTCTGGTCCAAAACATCCAGTTTCTTAACATGAGCTCCAGTTTATAACTAAATGTTCACTGACTCAAAGGATTAGATTACACCTGCAGTATATCCGAGTAGTCTAACATATAAATACTCCATGTCAAATACCAATCCGTAACGGTGTTAGGAGACAGCGACTGTACAAAGGTATAGTTGCTACATGATTTCTAACTGCTTCAGTTGCAAATGAATGAGATACTGCCTGTTTGCAAAATTATAACCTCACACGCAGAAAAACCCTATGAACAAATAGTAGCTTAGAGGCAATGAGGCAAATGCCGCCGTTCGCAAAAATTAAGAAATCAGAGTAGTAGACTTCTGACCAAATTGAAGAATTTACTGCTTCTATACCTTATTTATTGATTTAGATTTTATTTTGTAAATGGCAATCCTTAACAAGTAGCTAAACCAGTATATGTGCTTTTCAACCAGTATTGTCACAGCATGAAAGTCAGTCAGTTTCAAGACTGTTACGAGGTGTAATCTAATGTATAAACCGATTAGATGCCCCCAGAAAACTACAGTCGCTAAATAACCAATAAACAATAACCTCCATCAAATGCTATACCAATGTACCAGTGTTAGTAGCTGCTCCCTGTACTATGTGAACATCCTTATTCTATGTACACAGATGTAATTAAAATTGTAATCCTAACAAACAAAAGAAATGTAGTTCAGCTTTTCAATGTTTCATGTTTGCTGTGCTTTTCTGAATTTTTATGTTGCATTCAAAGACTGTTGTCTTGTTCTTCTTGTGGTGTTTGGATTCTTGTGGTGTGTGCTTATAGACACAGGGTAGAATTAGAGACAATATTGGATGTACAATTCCTCAGGAGATTACAGTAGTATATTCTATTCCTTACCGGTAATAAAGTTCTTCCTAGTAATAATTAAGAGATCGAAACTCCAAACAAATACTCGTTATAAACAGATACACACTGAAATCATAATATTTTCAAAACAAGGGATAATTTCTGTAACAGTTTATTATAGAATACCAATGTATAGCTTAGAAATAAAACTTTGAATATTTCAAGATTATAGATAAGTCTAATTTTTAAACGCTGTAAATATAGCTTTTATTCAATCATCTCTCAGATGTTGTTATTAACTCGCTCTGTGTTGTTGCAAAACTTTTTTGGTGCGGACAAGTTTCCAAAACTATTGCTACGTTGTGTGCTTTAAACAAAATAACAATGGGCTGATGCTCCATCAGCCTCGTGCTAGGAAAAAAAAACCAACTGTGTATCTATCATTAGCTATATGGGACTATATTGTAGATTGTGTTTTCTCAGTAGAGAAGTGATTGTAGTGTGATTCTAGGTAAATCATCATTAGCAATTCATTCAGATGGTCAATAACTTGAAATTTATAGCTGTGATAGGAGTTCAGAAATTGGCACATCCCTTTTGAAAAATGTCAAAAAAAAAATACAACTCCTGGGAAAAAGGTGCTGATTCTATAAGATTATTTATATATGTAAGAGTGCAAAAAAAAGTTTATTTTCCAGAAAGTTTGTGCAGGGTTTAAGTTGCTACTGTTCAAGTACACTATA
>NW_008659065.1:0-5180 GCF_000695815.1 Acanthisitta chloris
GGAAGGACACAGCCAGGGACAGCGCGTCCCTCAGCAGGGACAAGCAGCCCCAGAAAGCGTGAGAGAAAAGGCTGCGAAGCACAGTGCTCTCAGTGGGGTATTTGCATAGATCGGACGTTTGCTAAGGATGCATAATTTGCCTGGGGCGCGGGGAAGGGCAGCAGCACTGCACCGAGCTCCCGAGCACAACTGCTCTGTCAGACAGACACACAGCACCGGACGAGGAGCTCCAGCCACAGGCACCAAGTTAAGTGCTCATCTTTGCACACCCCTGTTACCTTTTACTCAGAGCAAAAATAAACTTTGTGAAAGTATATACAAAGGAAATTGCAGCAATTGGGTTAAAGATAAAATAATCTAAAGTGCATTTTAGATACTAGTATGAGGTTCTGCAGACTAGTCTTCCCGGGCACAGTCAGCATCACACCGGTGCCCAACTTGGACTTTGTTCCGTGAAATTCCGTACCAGCATTCAATCAGTGCTGATTTTCCATCCCTCCATCACCTATAAGCACGAAAAGCAACTTCTCCAGCCCTCAGCTGCATACTAAGTCTGCCTGCTCAGGTCCCTGCACAGTGACCAGAGCTACCGACGTGGTAACTTCACCCACTCTACATGTTTAAGCTCCTGCACCCATCCAGACACTGTGTGTGACCAAGTGAAGCCCCACAAGCTCAAACCAGCAAAAGCTTTAAGGCAGATGACCAGAGCAGTGCAGCTTTGCTCTCCAGCTGATGCAGGGGTTCATGCAGAGGTTGCAGAGGTGGACACACAGCACTCTTTACCCAGACCTGCAAGGGCAGAAACTCTCCCCTCAACTAACCAAGTGTTTGTGAATATGCTGAATGCTGGGGCAGCAAGGGGAGGACAGGAAATTCCCCGGGTGAGGAATCCCAGGGCTGTGCTCAGCTGCCCTCAGACCTCCTGCCGTGCCAGCACAGTCCTGACCGCCCGGGGCACACACAGCACTGGGGAGGAGGCTCAGACACACAGACCAACGACTAAACACCAGAAGCACACACCTGCCCGAGGCAGCAGGGGAGGCACAGCCCGTGGGGACGCAGCCTGTGCTCACAGGACACTCTGCTCCTGCCTTCCCTCACGCTCTAACTAGCTCCACCAAAGCTGCAGCCTGATTGATGCACGTCCACGAGGGCAGTGGCAAACCCAACGCTCCCAAGAGTCAGCACAGCCCTGGCAGGCAGTGCTGTTCCTGGAGCACACCGACAGAAAACAGTAGCTGTGAAGACAAACCGCAGAGGTTGACCGCGGACGCTGTGCCAGTCACTGCAGCTCCACGTGAGCTTCCCAGCTCAGAGACTTTGGTGGTTTCTTCTACTCATTTCTGTCACAAAAGTTTCTGAAGACGCTCTCTGGTCCAACCAGAAGTGTGTTTTAGGTGGACTAAGACACAAGTAGCAAAAGTAAAAAAGCCTGAAGGCCAGGAAGGCTCAGAAGAGGTTGCTAGATCCCCCAGCTGTCACAATGCAGCCACATCTGGTACCCTTGTCCCCATCAGAGGAAACCCCACAACTCCAGGGGGATCTCCACAGTCCTGCAGCAGCAGAGCCTCACACACACACACCCTCAAACACCACTCCTGCACTGCGAGGGGCACCAGAGGGACCCCAGCACAGCCCCAGGCACTGCTCACCACCCTCCCAAGGGCAGCTCTGTGCAGGAGAGCTGGCAGGAAACTCATCCCTGCGAGGACAGTCCCAGCCACACAGGCTCGGGACTATTTCTGTGGTGTTCAAAGCAGTTCTTGCTGCTGTGGAACCCAACTGCAGCACAAAACAAAGCTGTAGGAGAAAAGCAAAGGGCCCAGCACATCACCGCCCTCAGGGATTGCCATTACAGGACACAACACACAACACTGTTCACCCATGTTTGGGGGATGCAAACCTTGTTGTTGCAGGACCCACAGCCCTGCACAGCACTGCCACGGGAAACACCACCAGTGTGTCCCCAGGTCAGCTGAGCTCATCCCTGCCACTGCCAACACCAGCACTCTGCTCTGGCACGGCCACTCACCCTCACAGGATACCTGACCAAGAGGGGAAGGGCCAGTTCCCTTCAGCCCCTTTCCATCTGCATTCCAAAGGGAACAGCACTGAGATCGCTGAAGCCACTGTCTCAGCTCAGCAGAGACAGAGATTACACAGCACATTGTCACAGGAGGGTTAAACACCTGCAGATCACCCTGGGGCACTCACAGGGTTCTCCCCCAAGGTACAGAGAGCAGCTCTGATCAAACACGAAGAGTGAAAGATCTCTACCCACTGAAGTTTGCATTCCTGAACTGTGTGCAGGGACACTCCCCACTAATTGGCTTACAGTCATTATCTTTGATTCTCACTACTGACAGCACTGTAAACTGAATAAAGACTATTTCATATTCTTTCCTTTAACACGAACAGACTGACAGCCAAAGCCAGAAAGATGAATAAAACACTATAAAATTACATCTTTTAAAATAATGCAGCATAAATAAACCATTTAGAATGAGACTGCATTTATTGCAACATTACAGGCTTTTTGGTGGAAGGGGGTTTGGATTGATTTACCCTGAGTAGGTTAGAATAGACTCTCAGTTCAATATGAAAAACTACTCTGTTGCGTAATGTCTTCTAGTCAAGAAACAGCCCCGTGCACACACAGCTGGCATCACAGCGGGCTGGAGGCAGAGTCAGGCAGAAACCATATAGCTCACCAGGAGAAAGGATGTGTTTACGGACAGCTGGAGGACAGAGTCACTGAATTCAAACCAAACTTAAGCTGAATCTCTGAAATTTTCCTAGAGTTGTTCTTCACAAAGGATGAGAGTAACCAGCAAAGGCACCGTGCTCCTGATTCAACAGTCCCGGGGTCAGGGAGGTGACGTGTTGCTGAGCAGAGCCAAAGAAATCAGAAGAGCAGCAGGCACCAACCTGACCACACCTGGGACTCCCTGCAGCCTGGCAGAGCCAGCAGTGGCTCCGACCGCGCGCACTCGCTGTGGCACTGCCTGCAGCACACATGGCAGCAACAAACAGATCTACGTGTCTGCTGAAGTAAACTCCCCCAAAGTCCCCGCAGGCTTTAGTACCAGCATCAGCACACAGCACACCCAGGCACCATCTCCCCGCAGGGACACGACCGCCGCGTCCTGTAACAGGACAAACCCTCTCCTACAGCAATGCCTCCTTTCCTGGGCTCCCCTTTAGTGCATGGTTAGTAGAGACACGAGAGACAGGAGAAAACCAGAGACCCAAAGAGCTGTAACAAAGACTCGCTTGCTGCCAGTACCTTAACCCAAAAGTAGGTGATGTGCAATTGGAGACAAACCAACCCCCTTTTCCTTTGCAAAATCTTTTTGCACACGAGTAACCTTAACTTCTGTGTTCACATATGACAAGCAAAAGTGACAGACAGTGCAGCCAAAACAGTTCATATATAACTTAGCATTTTTTTTTTACCTTTTCTTTTTTTTAGATAGAATCTCAAAGGTGGATGTACCTGGGACGTGACTAAGATGACATCTGTGAAGCAGAAATAAGCCACAAAACTTCCAAAGAGGAAGGAATAAGCATCGATCCTTCAGTTTCTGCTTCTAAGAAGGGTCTTACCCTCCAGGTGCAAAGGAAAATCTGGAACATCTTCACTTAGAGAAGCTGCTATTCAAGCCAATTTCTTCCTCGCCCTGCAGTAGTGCTTCGATTGGAATCATGTCAGAAGGGGTGTCCGGGCTCTGCAGGGACAGGAAGTCCGAGACATCCATGGCACTTAGCGCTTCAGTCTGCGAGTCTGAAGGGTTAACTATCTGACTGCTCTGCCCACAGGGAGGAGGAGCAGAGGAGGAAGGAAAGGTCTGAGGCTGATGCTGGGGAGCTGGCTGCTCCAGAGCTTTCGAGTCAGGTGAGGAACATTCCTTCTTTACGGTGGTGGTGGCTTTGTCCTTGGCAGAGTCTCGGCAGGCACACTGGCACTGGCAGGCCTCCTCCTGCTTTATGATGATGACAGGAACGCTGAGACCAATCTGCTGCACAGGGCTTCCTGAAGGTGAAACGAAGACAAAGCAGGGTGGAACTACATCCCTTCACAGCAGGGAGAGACAAACCAGCTTTGTGAAACCAGCCCAGTGTCACACTTACCTGTGTTACCAGCTACTGGCAATGCAGTGGTGAAAAACACCTTTTCTACGACTTTTGGAACTTGTGGCTTCAAAGGGAAAAAAACCCAAGAAAAAAGTATGAGTTAACTCCAATCAAATTTCTGTTGTTCAAATTATTAACAGCTATGCACATATTCCAGAGAGAACACACAGGGAAACTGGGCCAGGTTCTGGCTATCCCAAAGTAGTGATGCTGTGTCCTAAGGCTGGGGAGGTCTCAGCTAACCAGATTTACTGCAGAACCAGAAACATTCTGTTTCAAAAAAAACCCTTTTCACTGTCTTTATCAGGCTAAATTAGGCACAGACAGAGATTACAGAATGCCTAAAGATAAACTATACAGAGTCTTTTGTGCTTCTGCATGTCAAAATTAACAGATTAAATCCCACTCCACCCTCAGGCCTGGTGGTGCCCTGTCCTGGATGAACCAAGCTGATACCTGCCAGGAGAAGTCCAGCACTGGGGAAAAGAAAGCAAGACTTTTCTGCCTCCTGAGTCTCTCTGTGCTGTGTTTCTCTGTCTCTTCCAGGGGCTGCACTGGGACAAGCATCGTACAATGCTGCGTCCTGGGGTTTATCTCACAGCTACAGGTCTGACCCCCTCCCTGTTCAACAGCAAGGGCCCTGGGAGGGAGGGCTTAGGCTGGCCCAAGGCCATGCTGGATGTACTGACCATCTGCTCTTGGCTCTGTGAAGAACCAGCGGCACCATTCAAGATCCACTGTAGGTTCTGCTCTCCCATGACGATGCTGGACTGCAGGATGGCCGTGCTGGGGGAAGGAGTGATGGTGATAGTGGGGTTACTGGTCAGAACGGAGTTGGCACCGACAGGCACAGTCTGAACCACAGCTGGCAGGGGCTCAGCGGCACTCGGGGCCGTCGGAGCGGGAGCTCCAGCGACCACAGACAGTCCCTGCACGATGGGCTGCGGCGTCGGGGTGTGCTGCAGGAAGTCTCGGTGACTGGCTGCGAACCGTGTGCTGTGAGGAACAGGCACTTCTGGGGGCTGCAGAACAGCGGCAGAGCT
>NW_008659066.1:0-8681 GCF_000695815.1 Acanthisitta chloris
ATTGAAGGAGGGAAAGTCTATGTTAGACGTAAGAAAAAATGTGTTTCCCTGTGAGAGTGGTGAGACACTGGCACAGGTTGCCCAGGGAGGCTGTGGCTGCCCCAACCCTGGCAGTGTTCAAACCAGGCTGGATGAAGCCTTGAGCAACCTGTTCTGGTGGGAGTTGTCCCCTCCCCGGGGCGGGGGTTGGGGACGCGGTTTCAACCCTTAAATTCCATGGTATGTTTATACAAGAATAAATACAAGATGAAAATAATTTTACCTGCTTATGCTTCAATACTTATTCTAGTGTCACCACCCTTTAATTTTTTTAATACCAAATACTACATAGATGGGTTTTGGTATGTTTTAAATTTAGCTAATGTCACTCTCTAATGCTGCACTCCATGACTTCCTCCTAGGAGCTCTTTTAAATAACCCATATAATATGTCAGTGTTCTACATACAGTAAAGTTAGTGGAAATGTAATTTTTTTTATTTAGCTTTGCTCTTGATTTTGCATTGCCATGAGGAGAGGTTGAGGACTGTTTTCCATTCATATGTTAGAACCTCAGTAAAAGGTTGGGGAGGTAGGTTCCAGTTCTTAGCTGAGAACTGAGATGAGAAGTGTAAACAACAGAAATTCATAAATAAAAAAAAAAATTAGGTACTAGAGTGAGCTGAATACAAATTTTCTGCTTGTCATGTCTCTATAGCAGTTGACAGAGAAGGAATTAAATTCTCCTCCACAAGGTAGTTAGTAAAATCCAGGAAAATCTGTTACTCTTGAGAATCACCACTGCAAGCTATTGCAAAATCCATATACAGCTGAGGAAGCACTTCATCACTTTGGGGTTACCACAAGAAGAACTGCAAAGCTTTATAATTTCCTTAACAAGTTACTTCTAACTTTGCATACAAAGCAATTGAATAAATAATTTCTATTGATCAAGGAGAGCTAAGCTCTGGCAAGGCCATTTCCTTATGGATTTATCCAGTCAGTGCAGACTGTTTTTTTCTTGAAGAAAGCACTGGAAAGAGCCATTAACTACTTTAACCTCATATACTTCACAGGTACAGAAGGACAAGGCTGCCATAAAGCATTTGCAGCTGAAGAACAAGACAGATTTTAAATTAAAGAGAAGTCTGTGCATAATATCATAACAGGTGGAGCATCATGATCTTGAGAGATCAACTCCAAAATGTTAAGAGCCTGTCTAAATACAGTACACACTAATTACACCATAGACTAAAGCATCTGATCAGAGTTTTGTGTGGTGATGGAGTGGAAACAAAGTGTTGTTTGGAGTTTGTCTGGCTCTGTCTCTGTGTTTTACTCCCTTCTGTCGTTCTGTTCATGCTGAATTTCACTCCTCATTTTAATGGGTTTGATTGCAGCGAAGCAATCATAATGTACCTCGTAATTCCTCAAGGAGAGTCATCAGGATGCAGAATAATTCCTCAGCTCTTTTAACGGTACTGCTAGGTATCGTTAGGACTTTTCTCATTATCCTAAATTTACTGGGCAAGTGAAACGCAGGAGGTGTTGGTTGTCTGACCGGATAGCGGCACCGTGTGGCTCCTTCTTGGCTTTGCTTTGCACGGTTTGAAATCCGACAGTAAAAGCTCTCCGACTTCCCCTGAGGCATGCTCGTTATTCTTATAACACACACATAAAAGAAGTTATTTTAGCTCATGAGAGGGAGCAGGTTTTGTTTTAGAACCCTTGATTCTCTGCATATGAGATAGATTCAGCGCAAGAATATGACTCCATCTTAAAAAAGTTATTAAAATGAAACAGCTTTCACCCTCTGCTGTTAACCTTCACTTCTTTGTGTTTACTTTTCTTCATTATACACAGCCATGAAGCCATCTCTGAGCTCATATACAGGCAAGCATGTGTCCAACAACATGGATTACAATTAACCAAACTGACATGGACCTCAAGCAGTGCCTCAGGTAGGGCTCTGTGAACCAAGTCCCCTGATATTTAGACACGTAATGTGTGTTATTTCCATTCAGTTCTGAAATTAAGGCCCTGCCAGTAATTTCTGGTTGCTCTGTGCTCTGCTAGTGCAAAGGACTCTCAACAGCGAGACAGTATTCGGATCATTTTCCCGTATCACACCTACTGAGCTGCCCTGTGACACCTTTGAGTGTCACTGTTGCTCATGGCATTCTGAAGAAATCCTACCACACCTGTTTACAAAGTGAGGTACTGACAGATATCAAAGTGTGTGACTGTTTGCACTCTTACTCTGTTGTCTCATTTCTTTGTAAATCAATCTGAATATCACTACAGTTTGTTTCACAGCCTATGTAACGACACTTCTTTACTAATAAATCACTCCAGAGATCAGTGCTGTGCTTGGAAAGAGAGGAGAACATTGACGTGTTTCTGGTTTGTTACAGACCAAATTTTCAGCATTCAGGAAGGCTCAACAACAGAAGTCCCAGGTGATGGATTTGGTTCCAGCAGCATAGACCAATGCCTTGGCCATGCAGTACAAACAATAAGCAGTGTTTCTTGGTAAGTAAAGCATGACTAAAGCATCCAGAGAAGTATAAAGGATGTTAGCTGTACCAAGTTTGGGTGGAATTTTGGTTGTACAGGTAAAACAACCTACATGACCTGGGGTTTAACTAGAGAATTGTGCCTCAGACCAGTTTGTGAATCCCTTCCAGTAGTACCTGTTGCCTGTTCCTTTTGTATATTGGTAATGCTGGAGGTGCTTATTCATATGTCACATCCTAATTTGGCACCCATACTTCAGGGATTTGACTTAGATATTGAAGCCACAACTGAGCAGCCTCTGCTGCCTGACATTATTTCTCAGGTCCATTCAAATGAGACCTACAGTTTCAGAGCAGCAATTGACTGACCAGTTGTGGCTAGCATGGAAGCAACAGTACTGAAGCAAGAAATCTCTGAGCAACCTGACAGGCAAATTTAAGAAAACAAAAAGGAAGAGAGCAGAGAAAATGGGTTGGCAGGTGTACATTGGCTTGAAGGAGAAGAAAGAAGATCCTTCTGGTGTTCATTTTTGACAGCTATCTCTCAGATTCTCCTTCCATGCAGAAAAGTGATAGCAACACAGCAGAGATAGCTAATATGTTTTAAATTGACTGCACTGAATCCCCAGCAGGTTAGTTATGTCATTGTAGAGCTCAGTGAGGCATTTGCCCTAATGAGAAGTTAATTGTCATGTTTAAATACTAACAGATGCTTACTACTGTTATCAGGATTTACTCAGGGGTACACATTATCAATTCTCAATGATGCCAATAACACCTTTCAGGATTGAGCTCTTAGATGTCCTGGCAAAGGCTTAGGAAACAACTCTTTTAGAATGATACAACTATATATCAGGAAATGTAATGAAGATAACGTCCTGACCTTTCAAGAGGATTTGTGACAGGAAGGCATGATTTTGGCCTCTGAAATAAACATCAGGTTTCATAAGTGTGTTTGCAATGATTTATCCATTTAAGTTTGAATGCTGAACAAGAAGTAATGATTTTGACACATTAAAAGAAAACATGATTGAAATCTGTGAGTATGACATTTCAGTAACTGTGCTACATCCTGTCTGTAGCTAGTTTTGGATGGAGTCATTAGGAGTGCAAAACCTCCTATAATTGGATCTTACAAACATAACTAGTGTAGGAGAGTTAATGTAAAATGTACAAAGGTGACAGTGAAATTAAAAATATATCCAAATAGTCAAAATACAGTCTGTAGGATATATATTTGTGGGTTTTTTTAAAAATAAAAGTTGTGTTTTGTATTAAAATAAATTTTTCCATTTGCAAGTGTGTACATCTTCCTGTGCTATGCAACATGCATGGGGTATCTAGCATACAGGCTGGATAGGCTGATACAAAAATGATTGGAAACTTTAATGAAGATTCTTAAACTGTCTGACATATAAACCTTATTTCTGAAAAAAAAAATAATTTTATGATAAATTGATTTATATAAGTACAGATATATATTTTCATCCCATAGACCTTATGGGTCAATATGCCTTGTAACCTTCAAGTACTTAATAATAATAAAAAAAAATGCTTTAAAAATTTACTGTGTCTAACATGTTCTCCCTGAAAATTTCTTGATTAATAGTACAATTACAAAAGTTTTACTTTGGCTTCCTTCATGACCTCAGCTATTTTTGGAACATGTTATTCTATGGAAAAATATATCAAGCTGTGTAAGGTGCTACCATCTCAACAATCTGATTGTAAAAATATATACCACTGTAATGGGTTATATGCATTATAATTGGAAGAAACCTATATACCTGCAAATATCATCAGTCCAGTCTGGACATCCAGTTTTAGGAAAGGTAACAGTGAACTGAATGAAAGAAGTGGTGGTTTCATCAGGAACTCAGTTCAAGTAAAGCACAGAAACATTTTAGGCAGAAGCACTTTTTCTTTCTAGATTCTAAAAAAACCAACCTTTCTCCTCTCCTATTCTAAAGGAGGATAATAAAATTCCTTAAACTCTGGTAGCTTGAAAATACTTGTCCTAATTTGAAAACCATCTCCTCAAGAACTTTACTCAGTGAAAGACTGCACCTCAGAAATAAATACATGTAAATAGCTGCTTAACAAAGTACAATTTTATCTATAGACACGTTTCTGTTTCACTATAACAGTGGTTATTAAGCATTAATATATTTCTTTATTAGTAGTAATATTCTGTTCATAGACTCTTGCAGAGAACAGAGGCTAAAGCTGTATAAAAATCCTTTTTCTGTAGATACAAAAATACTAAGAAATGTCTTTCAAAATAAGAACTCTTCCTCTTGAACACACTTTTTTTCCACCTAGACTTCTACATGAGACAGGAATGTCTGCTTTAAAGTATATTTTGGAAGCCATACAGCCCAAAGGACTGGGATGTGAGTTAACTGTCAGAGTTCAGATTTCTGGTAGCACTATGGAAAAAGCCACGACAGAACAAATCTTGGCGCATACAGACACTCCTGTTGTCCTTACCAGGCAACTGCTGTTGCAAGTGTTTGGCCCTAGGTGCAGCTCATGCTTGTTGCCTTTCTTGGCTCTCTAGCAAGGAACAGTGAACAAGGAACACTTTCCCCAGCAGCTCAGGGCCAGGCACAGATACCTGGCGTAGCTCTGGACAGAATCTGGCATACATGATACGAAACTGGGAGGAGCTGTTGACTCCCTTGAAGGCAGAGAGGCCCTGCAGAGACACCTAGACAAATTAGAGAGCTGGGCAATCACTAACCGTATGAAGTTTAACAAAGGCAAGTGCCAGATTCTGCACCTGGGATGGGGCAACCCTGGATGCACAGACAGGCTGGGGAATGAGAAAGCAGTGCTACAAAAAGGGACCTAGGAATCCTTGTCCATGGCAAGCTGAATATGAGTCAGCAGTGTGCCCTGGTAGCCAGGAGGGCTAACTGTGCCCTGGAGGGCACCAGGAAAGGCATTGCCAGATGGTCAAGGGAGGTGATTGCTCTGCTCTGCTCTGCTCTGGTCTGGCTTCACCTTGAATATTGTGTGCTGTTTTGGGAACCACTATATAAGACATTAAGCTATTGAAGAGTGTCCAAAGGAGGTCAATGAAGATAGTGAAGGGTTTTGAGGGGAAGCCACATGAGAAGCAGCTGAGGTCGCCTAGTCTATTCAGCCTGGAGAAGATAAGATTGAGAGGAGACCTCAGCGCTGCACACAACTTCATCAGGGAAGGAAGTGGAGGGGTAGCACTGACCTTTTCTCTCTGGCAGCCAGTGACAGGACCCATGGGAATGGTCTGAGGTTGTGTCAGGAGAGACTAGGCTGGATACTAGAAAATGGCTCTTCCCCCAGAGGGTGTTTGGGCACTGGAACAGCTCCCCAGGGCAGTGGTCACAGCACCAAGTCCGACAGAGCTCAAGTGTTTGGTCAATGCTCTCAGGCACAGGGTGTGATTATCAGGGGTGTCCTGTGCAGGGCCAGGAGTTGGACTGATGATCCTCAAGGGTCCCTTCAAACTCTGAATATTCTCTGATTCTGTGTTCTACGAACAACTTTAATTTTCACCTGATGCTCTGCTTAGTCAAATATACCCCACTACAGATGATGCCCTCTGCAAAGCTCTGTGTTGATGTGCATAGGCCACTTTACACCTCCCTGGGTGCCCTGGTTCTGATCAGGACTGGGTTAACTTTCGGGAGGGGCATACCAGGACCTTGAGGTCATCCTGTACCACATCACACAACTGTGTGTGTCTTGCACACTCTACTATTAGTATCGTTGTGCTTACTGTTTCTTTTCTTATTTCCTTGCTGTTTCTAGTAAATTGTTCTTATCTTAACCCATCATTTTTACCTTTTTGTGCCTCCAACTTTCCTCTCCATCCCACCACAGGGTAGGGAGAAGTGAGTGAGCAGAACATGGTCTGGAGTGTTTCAGTGGGAACACTAAATTGGGGAATACCATTCCTAAACCACAACGCTAGACAACACTTAAAGATATCCTTCACACATACCCTGGGCAGCCTTATATCAGCCTCATCTAAATTGTCACTTAGAGTGTGGCCAGGAGAAAGAAAGCATGGAGACAGTGTTCCTGTTGCATGACTATCTGTGGCTTTCAACCAGCTCACTCTGAATTGTACACTGTAAATGCTGAGGAGAACAGTTTCAGTCTAAAGTTTGGCTCTCAGTGCAGGTCACCTAAAACTAAAAATCAACATAGAGATGTTCATGCTGGCATTATTTACTGTAAGATGCCTTTGATTGCAGTGTTGGGTATGAAGTGATTTCTTTTCTAGAAACCTAAAACTGCATCATAGTCTTAACTCCTTTTGCTTGAAGAAACCACCACAAGAGTCTCCTTTTACCCTAACACTAAATGGTTTGCATTAATTTTGCTTGTTAAGTGTACTTAAATGGATTATAGCATCTGGAGTGGCTGCAATAACTCCTGAGACAGCAGTGAGCTATACAATAAAGCACCATGAAAGTGTTACCTTCCTCATGTATTATACCTTTTCTGGTTTGGATGCATAACCTGATTGATGGGTCTGACATTAACAGGCATCACATCAGCTTCTGCATCTTTCAAATGCTGAAGAGTAAAAATAATTAGTCATTTCTGCTTTATTATGTGGAAGAAAACAAAGGTTATAGCCTGGTTTCCAGAGCGATGTGAGGGTAGTACATCATTAAAAAAATAAAAAGTGTGAAATAAATAAATCAGCTCCAAAGGTAATAAATAAAGTCATAAATGCATATTGAGTTGCTGTGTCCAGAGACACACTTGAAGCTCCTGTGCCTGATCTATTGCTCCCAACAGCATAGTGATTTTGTTATAAGACTGCATAGCTGTAAATATAATTGCCTTATTGATTTCTCTCCCCTTAGGTATCAATGTGTGCAGCAGTGGAGAAGAGCTGTGCTAAACACAGGCACATCTGCAGTGTCCTGAAATTTCAGGTGACATCTGTATGATTTCTTTGCAATCCTGCTTCCACACACCCTTTGCACTACAACCATCCCAGTGTGCTGCATTCAGGGCTGTGGGCCACACTTCCAGGTGTCTTCCCAAGAATAGGAGATGAACAACTCCATAATGAAATGAGCATTGAGGATTTGAGATAAAGCAACTAACCAGTGGCATCTAACTGAACTTCAGGGTACTGAATTACACTGGAAGGAACGTGGCAGTATTTCCTACTTTTGTTTTTCCAGCCTGGAAGGTGTTTCTAGACTTTCAGATTTCCATCTCTGCCAGAAAATGTAGCCACTAATACAAACCACTTGCATTAAATTGGAAGAACATCTTCTTAGTGTTTCAGCTAAATTTGCAATTCAAAAGAAGCAATCCCAAACCACAATTTCCTTAAAAAATGTAAATAAGAAAGCACTAAATCTTTAAGGAGAGTTAATGAAATCTTTCACTCTTTTAAATGCTACAGACTGATATATTTATACTCTGAGCTAAACACACCAGGCATCTCAGCAAGCTGGTAGGTAGGGCAGCATTCAGAGCCAGGTAGCACATCGTGCTCCAGAGTCTCTGTCCTAATTGAATGATGCTCCTCTTCTGCTTGCTGCACATAAGAGGTGTGATTGATTTAAACTGCACTTAGTTTTATGAGGCTCTGAACATCTTAATTTTTCTACTCCAAACTCCTGAGGATGAATTTGCCTAAAAGGGTATAATTAATTATTTTGCTTTTAGTTTTCTGTAAAACAGATTAGATTTTTTAAAAAAAGAAAGAGCATAAACTGAAGAAATTCTTAACTGCCAATTTACATATGGTTTTGCTTCATTTATCTGTTTTCTGAGTTCTCTGTGATGTTAAATTACTCAACATACAAACCTCAGGGGTTTTGCAGCAGGGCTGTATCTCAGGAATTTTGTGTGAATACCTCTGCCACCACATCTCAGTCTGCTTTGCTTCCATAAGAAAATGAGGTCTACCTTATCAAGAGGACATAATGAACTGGAAGATTTGATTTTATATTCTTATATGGTACTGACACCAGCAAGAGAAGCACTCTGTCTCCCTGTGTGCTCAAGGAAACCCTTTGTCTGCATGTACTGCAACAAATGCAACTGTCTAAATGTTACTTGCACAAATCAGATCTGACTTCAAGTAAGTCTCTTCATTTATGTGATGTTTTTCCTTACTGTAGGACCTCAATGCAAGTATGTCATATTCTAAAATTCTATTATATATA
>NW_008659067.1:0-11970 GCF_000695815.1 Acanthisitta chloris
ATATAAAATTAATGTGCTACTGTGAATCTAGGGTTTGGACTTTAGTATCACATCGTGATTTGCACTGGGAGACAAACAGTCAGAGAGATGGTTAAGCAAAACAGATCAATGCCTTTTATGAGGCCTGGGAATTTAATAAGCCACAGGATAAATATTGACAAGCTGCAGACAGGTGGAACGGGTTTGTAAAAACATAAAATGACTGTTCTAAGTTTCAAGAAACCTTGAAGCTTACTAACAGGTTGTACAAGATAAGTTCTTAGCAAGTTCTCCTCCTGCTAAGGCTCAATCCATGCAGAACTGGGATAACTTTTAATGTTCTCCTGAAGTAACACTGCCATCTAGATGTAACCTCCTCACCCATGCCTGCTGCTGCTGCTCACTTCTAATTTCGGAGATGCTGCCAATCTGATTAGAGCATAACAAAAGCAAAGCATGTGTGTGCATAAAATATGTCTGTAACTGGAGGTCTGAGTCCAGCCTCAGGCATGTGCTACTTCAGAAGGCAACCAGATCGACTTAAATTCCTCAGCCTGGTGGGACAGGGGAAGGATAGGGTACCACACTGCAGCGGAAATCAGAGGGAAGCTCCAAAGCAATCACATCGGTGCACTGTAATCCCCTTTCATACTAACTATACATGAAGCTTTCCTTACACTACTATTACACACCATTAGTGGTTGTAGACCCCCACTTTGCATAGAGTCTATATGCATAGAGACTGTGAGGTGCTTAGAGTATCAGTGTCAACAACCTCTTTTGCGAGTAAGTACTTCTGCTCCTGCAGTGTAGCTGAAGAACTGAGAGCAAGTCAGACTACAGTTCATCTTGTGGAAAAAAAAATATTCAGACAAAAAAACCCTCCTCTGTAACTACATGAGAACTCGACACCAACACAATTCTAAAGATTCAGGTCCTGTTTGAATCAGGAGGTCTGTACAGGAGTAGGGATTATAAATATCCACTTGCAAGCTGCAACACCTGCCAATGGCACATTTCATATTTACCTAAGATGCAGCATTTTACTATCAAGCTGAGAATTTTGTGGATCCTGAGAAACTCCAGCTTCTGCAGCATTTTACTGTCAAGCTGAGAGTTTTGTGGATCCTGAGAAACTCCAGCTTCAATGCATGCCTGATTTTAAGATTTCTTAGAGCCTCTCTAGCACCACAGTTTTAACATGCTCTTCTAGAAGTAAACTGTTTTCATTCCAGCCACATGCATGCTCCCTAAATAGGCACAGATCTAGATCTAGATGGGAGAAGGAAAAGGTTATGTTGATTTTTAGTCCCTGTTCTTTAGATAAAGTTCATGTAAGATGACAAAGCAAACAACCAAGAACTTCTATTATGAAGCTCTGACACTGAATCTCAAAATGCATGTTTGCATTTTCTCACTTGTAATATGGAAATTGCATTTAATCTTTAAATGCCTACAGAAGCAGCTCAGATTTGCCTAGCAGAGGGAAAAGGGTGCCGGCCCATCCACAGGGTGCCATGCTGCTTGCAAGCAGAAAATACATTGGAAACGTGGCATCCTTTTCACAGAATGTTTCTGATCCATGTACACAAATAAGCAATGCAACTGGCTATTTTATTGTCACTTATAAAAGCAGGTCTGAACCAATACAACTAGAAAAAGACTGCTACATTTGAGAAAATTAGCTGGTCAAGCTCCAAATGTATGACTTGCATTGTCTGCTACGTTTGAGAAAATTAGCTGATCAAGCTCCAAATGTATGACTTGCATTGGCCTAAGGCAGTAACAAAGTGTATTGATCAGAAAATCCCAGGCTTTGCTTGAGTGGGTCCCAGTTAGGAAAACCACTCTAGTGCAGGTTTATGCAGAAATTAATTCAAAAGCATATCCAGATAGGCAGACTCTCCACAGAAAGCAAGGTCATTCTCAAAGTCTATTTAAAGGCATACCCTTTTGGATGCACAGCAGAGTTCAAAGCTGGAAAAAAGGTAGGAAACAAAAGCAGAATTTCACTAAAGCTGAAAAGGGGTGATCATGATCTTTCACAGAGCCTGGGACTTCAGTAGCTCACAGAACTGTTGCAAAGATGAATGTAAAAATATTAAAGCCACCATGAGTGAATTATTCAGGATTAGTAGCATCCTACGGAACTTGCAAAGAACATTGGAGTTGCTGGATGAGGCAAAATAAACAGAACACCAGGAAATCCAAGAAGTTATTGAATCTCCTAGTGCCTGCAGCACTGTGCAGTTCAGTAAGTAAAAAAAGGCCAGTCAGTGCTGCTACCATTTTTTTGGACATTCAGTAGAAAGAGCCCACAAAAGGGCACAATCCCTTTAGAGCAAATGTGTGATGTTTGCCCCCTCTGCTGTGAACAGGGCTCTGCCTCCCTCCTCCTTCAGGCACTGGATTTATTTCTCAGCCACGGTTGGAGCAGTCTCACAGGTAGATTTCCTGCTAGTGTGGTCACACTCAATGTGGGAACACAGGATGCAGACAATGAGTGTTCAGCAAAAGCTTATAAGAGTTGGGGTTTTTCTTGTGTGTAGAGGGTTTAGTTTTGGGTGGGGGTTTTTTTGTTTGGTTTTTTTTTTTAAACTTGGGCCTGTTTCATAACTAATGCAATAATTGATTGCAGTTCAAATCAAGTGTGGTCAAAATTCAAATAAACCTGTAAGAGCCCTTTCTGGGAAGTTACAAGGCATCAGAGGAACCACAAAATTTAAAGAATAATCCCCCATGTTTCTCAAGACAAATGGTTACTCCAAAGGTTGCTAAAGAATTCAGGGCAGGGCAGGGCAGAGGAGTCTCAGGGCTGTGTTGAAATGGAGAGCAGTTGTCTACTGAGCAATACTCTGCCCTCAGCCAGCTCACTGCTATTTCCTACCTGCTGTGACTACCTCCTGGTAATCATTTAGAGGAGAGTCTTCTTGTCAGCGGTTTTTCAGAGAGAAAATATGCCTCTTCCATATTTCAAGATCAAAAGATTAGAGAGAGAATTAAGGATAGCACAGGAATCACATACATTGCCTCTTAGGACTCACCAAGGCGAGAGCCACACAGAATATCCCAAGCAGTGCACCACACTAAGCGTTGCAAAGCTAATGGCACTGAAAACTACAGGGACAACAGCAGATTTTATGGTTTCTGGGGATTTTTCTTTCTCCAAATCCCTGGATAACTTCAGTGAAACATTAGAAATTTCTCTCCTTATTTGGGCCTTGTGATAGTTTCTTTCCTTTGTTTTAATTGCCTCCAGCAAACGAATATAATCCTCTACCTTCCTTCCCCCACATAGCGGTACAAAATTATGCTAGACTCAGCAAATATGCATCTTTATCACAGGTTTTAAGATGAACAAGTTTCCCATAAGAGCAAGGAAATATCTGCAGAAATCTTGCAACAGTTCTTCTTGTGGTTATCTGAATGTGTTCAGGTGTTTTAAGAATATGTCTCCAGAGACAGCTCATCTCTCAGGTTTTCCTGTCACCACCTCTTGTTTCAGCAGATATATTTTTCATGCAGGTAAGTTTGGTGACCACTGTTAAATGAATTTAAGGTTGAAATTCCTGTGGTAAAACATCTGCATCACTGAACTCACTGCTCTGACCCATATTGACTCATCAGCTGGAAACACTGTACATAAGACAGAGTAATGCATTACAGAAATAAAAACATGGTCTGTCCAGAAAATGGTTAAAAAAACTGCAGCAATGTTAGAGCAGTGTGGGGAAGTCTGTATTGCTACCATCAAGATGCATCTCTTCGTCGGGTAAACAAAAGGATAAAATCCTTAAGCCCAGTAGACCCTAGGAAAACTGATTTCAATTAACAAAAGCATAATACAAGTGTGGAAAATGTTACATGAAGTGGTATGTGTGTGGCAAGAGGATGTTTTTTTTCCATCAGTTGATTTGCTACATTCTTTACCTTAATATCAAGGTAACTTCACTGAAGCTGGCAAGCTCCTACTAGCTGGCCATGCAAACCACCTGAGCTTTGGCAAAGAGATGCTTCTGTTTGTGGCACTGGGGTTATTTTCTCAACTGCCTATCTGCATGATGAGCTGTTTTCTTAATTTCCACCTCCCTTTTGTTTTCTGTCAGTTCCTGTGGTGAGGTCAAAATCCTGTGACCAGTTACTGAGGGCTGGATTTGCAGACAGTGATCCCACTAAACTTGACATGGTGCCAAAGTCTGTGTTCATGTATCCAGTAGGGATTTAATTTATATCCTCTTACCAAAGATTCAAATATTAGGCAAAGGTAAACCAGGGCAGAATAAAAACCAAAACCAGAAAATTTGTTTGTGTAGAAACAGAACTGAAGCTAGTAATTCTATGTTCCTTTGATCATTGTATCTTTACAAAGACCATGCAGAAATCTTTCTCTAGCACTCACCTATACACTTCACACCACTAAAACTACCTGCTGCTACCTCTCCTCAAGCAGGATTCTCTCATCTTCCACTCTTCTGGATCTTCCTCTGCACTGTGACACCCACCACTTTAATCAGAATTTTGTCATGGACTCATGCATTTCCAGCAAAATGATACTCAGCATAGAAAGCTTAGTAGATCTCCAGGATCTACCTCAACATTAATTTATCTCCAATTAGAAGTGTCTCAAATACTGCCTGTGGACCTTTCCTAGCTGATCTGTCCCTACAGCTCACCAAGGGATGCCACATACCAGGGTAACTGGTATCTCACCCTGAGGGTTGTAAAGGTTTGCTGCTGCAAGGGCCACATGAGATAATGCACACACATTTTATAGAACAGATTGTCCTTGCCTGTGACATTTTTACTATGCCCAAATCATCAAATAACAGATGGTAATGACAAAACCTTGTGCAAAACTAAGAAATCAGTTCATGTGGTAAAATCACTGGTCCACAATCAGACCCTGGGTACTGAGACCATGAAGAGAGAGCACTTGGTTCATCCCTTCAGATTAAATCATACTCAGTGCATGATTACACCTGACATTTCATCTAACCTGTTTAATACCTCTACCAAGGTTGTTCACACTGCTCGGGATCAATTTATCTTACTATTAGGCATTTTTTCCCTTACTGTTTAATCCAAAGTCTGTCTCATTCTGCTCACTACAGTGATTGAAAACCTCACTGCTATCGTAGCAGGAACACCAATTTCTTTATCTTATTTCAGTTATAGTTTAGAGATTAGAATATCCTACCTGTCCAATATTCCCTTCTGCTTTCAAAACAATACAGTGTTTTTGTCTTAGGGTGTGATGCAGAGCTGTATTGCATTGTTTGGTAGAGAGATGTTGCCTTCTGAAGTTAGAGGGCTATATAAATACTCATTTTGAAGTGAACAGTGTGCCCTGAAATCTACCATATATTACAGTTATCACTGTCTGGGGAAACAAAAACCAAAGAAAAAAATATCTGCAGAATAACACTTTGCTAGCTGGGAAACACATGTCATGATCTTCCTACCTTGAGACAGGAATTTCCAAAGAATTACATGGCCTGAATTAAAAATCTATGAAGTCTTCTCAGCATGAAAATCATAGAATCATAGAATTTCAGGGTTGGAATGGACCTTACAGATCATCTAGCCCCAATCCTCCCTGCCATAGGCAGGGAGAGCTCTTCACTAGATCAGGTTGCTCAAGGCTTCATCCAGCCTGAACTTTAGATTCAACGAAGCTTTCCTTCTTCATTATCTAGAGGAATCCACAAGTTAAACAAGGGGTCTACTTAATTCTGCTTAAATGTAGCACTCCAGTTCTCCACCTTCTCTGGTACAAATGGATGGGGAATGGGCTGAAAGCCCGGGAAGTGAGGAAGGGGGAAACAAGTCTCTCCAAGAGGCAACGAGCACTATAAATTGCTGCCTGAAGATCCTGCAAAGGAGCATGAAAGGTTTCTGCTCTACTCAGCCTTTCATATATTCCTCAATTAAAATAATCTTCTTATTTACAGCACATGGAACAGGTACCAGGAGGGAAGGGCAAGTGTTTGGCATGCAGAGAATTTCAGTTTTATGGGAGAAAAGCCCACTTGGCATGCTCTCACTCTTGGCCTCTCACCTTTGTGTGAGCAACACACATGCCTGTGGCTGGATGGACTGGCTCAATAATTCATTCTCATCCAAGGGGAAAAAAAAAAGCAGAAGTACTCTAGATTAGTTGTAAATTGAGCAGAATTAAAATTCAGTAGTAGTATTTCAGTCTAGCCAAGTGTTTATGGTTTTGGTACAGAAAGGAGACAGGCATGTAAGGGACCTTTAAGAAATGTTTGTTTTGACATTGCCTGGCTTTGACAACTTGGTGAAGGAGACTGAAGACGGGGACCCCTGGACTGTTTGTCTCAAGGCTTGTTGATTCACAGGGTCTCTCCAGTCGCTGAGATGACGAGGCACCATTGTCCTCCACCTAAATCCTCCAGCTAAGGGATAATGACCGACATTCCGAGGCAATGAGCCACTACTGTCCACCACCTAAGCCCTCTGGCTGCCGAGCCATCAGCCAGACAATGATGGGCATCCCCTCCAGCTGCCTAGACCACGAGGCACCACTGTCCACCATTGTCCATGACTGACATCACTTCCAGCTGCTGAGACAACGAGCCTGGTCAACTCCAGTCAAACTGACCAGCCAGTGCCCGACAGAGCCCCATAAAAAAGACTAGTGCTCAGAGCATGGGACGCACACTCCCACTGAAGAAAAGATAATTATGGATCATCTGGATGCTGCTGGACCTATATGGCGGTGACTATCCCCGTTTCGACATGACTACAGATCATCAGAATGCTGTTGGACCTATGGTGGTGACTACTTCTGCTGCACTATCCCAAATCTTGCTTGCTTCACCCTTTTTTCTGTTTCTAACTTGCCTATCGTGCCTTCTCTCTCCTCCCTGGTAACCAATAATAAAGTCTCACTCCCTAGCGAATGTAGCAAATCATTTGTGTGTCAATTCACATTGGGGGAATCAATCGAACACTCCTGAGTCTTATCGGACTGGGACAAAAGGACATCAAATGACATAGACAACATCCGAAGAAATGCTACTATAGAATCCAATAGTTATTTCCTCCTTCTCATGGTAAGGAAATACCATCTACATTTGGTATTTCAACTGCTGAGGTTGTTGATAGAGTCAATAATTCAGGTCTTCTTCAACAGCATGCAAAGTCATGACTTCCTGGTGATGTCCTACTTCTTATATTGGAGGTGTTAGTTCACATTTTCCAGTGGTCAGCTAATACTGGTTTCTGATGCAACTTTCTCACAATATGAGCTATTATTCATCAAGGCAGCCAAAATCCAATTGTTTCCATGACAAATCCCACCCACATCTGAGATTCCACATCACAGTTAGAACTGTGATTTTATAACTACTAAACAGCAGAGTCAGCCGATGTGGTCAGAAGCTCAGCAGTGTGGTCTCTGTTCTCACAACAGTATCTGTACTGATCCCCAGGATCCACTGTGCCATGGAAGAGATGCTGGACAGGCATCCTGCAGACCCTCCAGGAAAGTCAGCTCTGCCAAGGTGCACAACTGGTTTAACAGAGCCCCTCCATCACCTTAGCAGGATTACAGGATAATCCTTTCCCTCAGCGGTCACAGTTCATTTTTCCATCACAGACATATTACTGTCCATCTAAAATGCTGGATTACCACTGCCTGTATCATGCAGCCTGTGCAACTAAACAAAACACGGATCAGAAGTGATAACAAACCCCTCCGGAAAGCCATAACCTAAAAAGGGGCAGTTAATACCACCAGCCAGACCACCTTCCTGGAAATGTGGTTTAACAGCCCCCAAGCTTGCAGAACTTCTGCTCTATTGGATTGGCTGTGGCTGCTTCATTTGACCCTGAAAGGCTGAAGAAATAAATTCCATTTGGTTCACTGGAAATTCAAACACGTAAAGCTGACCTTTTTATCAAGAGGTTTTCCCCAAGACAAGCTGTTGTTAATAGCAGGATTAGAGCTCATGGAAGCAAAAAGGGCAGTGGTGGAAAGAAAGGTGAGTGTTTCCTAGTAAGCATCGAGTATAAACTGTACAATATTACCAAGTGTGTGAAAGAAACAGTGATCTTTAAAATGTGCTCTGGCTAAATTGTTCCTCATATTCTGCCCTCAGGCAGGAGCATTCCAGCTCACTGATCATGCAGGGTGTGGTGGGATCCTACAGGCCACTTGAGAGGCTGCAGGGTGTTTGTTTCTCAAGACACGCATCTCCAAGAGAATTGAGGGGTTTTTTTTCTCTTATAGGAAGGAGGGGGCACAGAAACCATTCTCTCCATCCCTCGTTCTGGTGTAACAGCAATCCAGACTGAAGCCAAAGGACCTTATCGAGTCTGACAAGTGTTACATTATCTGACCTCTAAAAAAAAAAAGAAGAAAAAAAAAGAAGAAGAGAAAGCTCATTTTCACAAATGGCCCAACACTGAAATGCAGTCAGTGGTTACATGCTATAAATACATCCCCTGAAGGAAGGCAACTCTTCTCCCAGACTTTCATTCTCTGGACAAGCAGTCCAGCTAGTGACTATACCACTTTCTGATTGCCAAGACTCCCAGCATGACAGAAGCTCCCAATGCCAGAGCAGGCACACTGGAACAGGTCCTTCCCCATTGTGAAGAGCCCTGAGATACTCTGTAAAAGGAGATCAACCCCTGTTTTGAAAAGGTGGCATCACAAAGGCAACAATAGTTACAGACAAGCCATGTCACATTACTGTTTTAAACCCTAAGCCTTTATTCTAAACCTTTTTTCTTCTGCCCAGGAAGTGCCTGATCTTCTCCCATCCTCTGAACAAGGAGCAGGTCTAACCTCTACTATTATAATGGACTCATATTGGACAGGGGAGAGTCAGTGCCCAACAGCAGTCATTTCCTAATGCTGTTTTACTCAGCTCTGTTTTTGGAGAGCCGTTGTAACTCTAAATGACTTAAATGCTCAAACACAAGAGAAGGCCATTCTTAGAAACTCAAAGCAGTCATTTAGCAGGTACAAGGGTGAGACAAACAAGCCTGCTTAGCATTACTCTTACGCATTTTCCATGTCTCCAATTTCAGGAAGGATTTTGGGATGCTGTATATATAATGCATCCCAAAATATTTACAGTCACCTTTTACAATATTTGGAGTTTATCATATCCTTCTAATCCTTTGAATGAAGTGATTAAAAGATTAAGCCTCAAAATTAATTAAAATCAATACTCCCACCACTCACAGTGGCAAAGTTTGAAAATAAAACCCATTTTGACTAAAATCTCAGAATGTAAATAAATACAGTTAAAAAAAAAGTTCAAAACACATAAAATTTAATTATTTTACAACTATCCCATGACTTGATTTGATTTTACCGTAAAGGCTCAAATCCTGCTGTTTATTTTTTTATGGCTGCAGAACTCAAAAACTGACTGTATAATAGGCATTAAAAGAAACTGAATGGCAAGCCTCGCGCAAAATAGGTGTACCCCAGGTGTGTGAAAACCAGTGCTTGTAAAGGGATGTGCTGACATCAGGATGTCCCCCCCTGCAGAGAGCGGCTTGGACAAGCAGGAATCCTTTTGAAGGTCTCAAGCAGTTCAGACGGTGAGCCCATCAAGCTACCGTATGTCAGAAGGAATACACCATTTCATTTTGTCTCCACATCTTGAATTCACTCTTCCTTTTTTAACTCCCTGTTAAATGCCCACTCTTTGCCTTCAGCAATTATTCCCATCATTTGTTTAACGTCTAGCCCCTCTTTTTCCTGGGTAAGGGGCCATCAAGAGTGGCAAATTGAGCTCAGCTCTGCAACAAACATTTATCCCTTGCTTTGTCACTGGATCAGACAACAAATCACACCTCTGAGAACTACTCTGACTCAGCGGAATCCCAAATGGGCTTTGTGGGAGGCCTCAGCAACCTTTTGGTTAGTCTATGCTTCCCCCAGAGCTTAACCTTTCCTCCAGAAAAGTTTTGGGACTCACACTCTGCTCTTTTCCTTTCTCCCAGTCTTTCCCACATAGCAACAAAGACATTGCTTGTTCTTTCAGGTCATTCCTCTGAGTTATTTCCAGTTTTCCAGAGTCCATACATCTTACAGACTTGAAAAAAACCCCTCGTGGACTTAAGACTACTTTGCTTTTATTTCAGTCATTGAACCACCCTAATTTTGCTTAACAAGTCAACTTAGAACTGTGTTTGCTCAATCTCTGCAATATCGATCAGCGTATGGATAGCAAAAACCAGCAAACCCAGAAGAAAAATTAACAGTCTGGATAGGTTCAAGAATTAACACTGATGCAACAGGAATTTGTTTAACCTGCCACACGTGCAGAACCCAAACAAAGTATAGTTAACCTAAACAAACTGAATCGACTCTCTTAAAAACTCTGTGGCTGACTCTGTCTCGAGGGCAACAGTGCCATCTAGCGAGAGAAAAGGCGCACGGCACTATTTACACTTCTGCAGGTCCAACTTTATTTATTTTACAGATTTATCTATTGAAATGGTTGCACGAAAACTGCACTGCAGGAAATAAAATGTCTTCTCATGAGGCCACTTTTTTTTTCGTAAAGGCAAGACGTAAACAGATTTTTCAGCAACACTTGAATGCTCATTTGTATGGGAAGATTTTATTATATCTTCTGGACTTCCCTATTATACATATATATTAAAATTACGGTAAATATTTCAAATTATGGAATAGTTTAAAAAATAAGCAGTAGTTTTTCACGAGTTTGCTTTAAAATGTTATCTGGCAACTGATTACAATGACAATTAATCACATTAAAACAAATTTCAAAGTTGATTTTGATGCTGTTGTTTTGCTGACACCAAGGAAGGGCTGACAAACACTCTGTCTACCTGTTGAGTACTTTTTTAAATTCAGATGTTACAATCATGCACTGAGAAATCTAAGAAAATATGAAATATACATTTATGTATGTGTGCAAACATCCAAAGAAATCTTAGACCAAATTTCAAAGTCCACAACTTCTACATAGACAAAGTCCAGGCAAAAGAAGAGAATATGTCTGTAAGAAGAATAGAGGTTGAGATGCCTTAATTATCTGTAGAGGACAGACCTCAGATAAGTCAGATGTTCCTCGTGTATAACCCCTTTGCACTGCAGTGTCTCATAGGCCAAGAAACAGTACCATGGTGGGGTGTATGTTGGTGTGAATGTGTGTTCATGTGTGTGTTTGGGATGAGCTGCAGAAAAGTGCCTAGACATCCATAAGTGTTTATTAATGCCACATATCTGGTATTGGGGTTTACCTGTTACATTGCTCAAATTGATCCCAAAAGTTTAGTTCACAGATTGCCAGTTACACACCAATAATAAATCCATAGGCTCCTTTAAGCCTGTTTTAAACCATGCAAGTTATCAGTCTTTCCCTGAGACAGCAATACTCTGTTCACAATGGTAGCTATGTGAAAGTCTTGGCTCTTCCCACACAAGGTCCAATGCATTGTCTCAGATGTACGAATTGCTCTCTGTGTTAGGACACCTTCAAGTTCTTTGTTACGGCATTTACACTCCCTGGCATTTAGCTCCATGAAAGCAGTGGGTACCCAGCAATGCCTGAAACAAACTTCTGTCAAACACATACATATTTGTCACTCAAAATTTGCTCTTTTATTTTAGCTAACTGTAAGAAAGATCCCCTGACAGAATTATGGCTTCACAACTCACAGCTGTTATTTATTCTCTATAAAATGTCACCAACATCCACTACCATAGCAAAATGCAGTACTAAAAGGCAACCTAAAGTTCAGATGTAAACAAACAAAAACTGTTTCCAAACAATGTCAAAAAAAGGCAATAAAGCTGCCCCAATTATTTAAAAAATCTAAAAAAGTATCAATCTGTGAATTTTTATAGAATGAGATGCATGTGAGAACAGAAAACTTCAGTTTTCCAAATGTAATTCCTATGTGTGCCTCTGAATAAATACAAGATTTTCAAAAGTTGCTTGCATTTCTTTGCTTCTATGCCATGTTGGCATTCCT
>NW_008659067.1:11986-23678 GCF_000695815.1 Acanthisitta chloris
GCAAGACAGGTGCCCCTTTACATAGTACCTTCAGATCTGCCACCTCTGGGCACTTCAGAACTGCCCCAGGCACACTGACAAGTCACATCCAGAACAGGATGTCCTGGGACACTGAGCCAGACCTGCAGGCACCTCCTGGGTTCATGTCACACAGCAGCCACCCTGACCTGGCTGTCAAGAGGAACATGCACACTTATCTCAGGGCAGCCAAATGACTCTAACTGCTCTTTCCAGCATCTGGAAATGGCTTTCATCAGTGAAAAATCATGAGTTCTTGCAAAACTTTCCCAGCACCACAGTTTTAGGTTGGCACAGGTAAACTAATCAGCAGAATCAAGGAGGTCACCATTGCTAGACGAATTGTAAAGTTCAAATTTTCGGAGAAAAGTCCTGAGAGAAACAGAGCTACAGATGACTCACTACCCTGAGGATTCATTTGGAGAAGCAAAACTTGAAAGTGCACAGGAGCTGACAAAGTAACCTCTAAATAGCCTATATGTTCATAGACCTCAGAGCTGTCAAACTCTCTGAGATTGTCTCTCCCCATCCAAGGTTCTGACTCCCAAGGTTGCTTAGGACAACACTGTACCAGAAGATAGTCAGAAGAAGTTGGATTTTGAAAACAGAGCTATCTGTGGATACCAGGATAGCATTTTCACCTCAGGTTTGGGATTAAGGAATGAAATGAAACATTCTCCACTCCACGGACTGTTTCAAGGACTTGAGTGGGATATTTAATGAAGGTGCTAACATTTCAAGTCGCTCCAAGAAAGCTCAGGAGGCTAAGGATGGACAAGTAAAGACCATCCTGCTAGACAACTTGCAGAGATAATTAACAGCCAGAGAAGACCGAAGAACCTGTGCATTCAATGCTACATTCAAGGTATGGCAGAGAGTGTGAAACCAACACAGACAATACTGTGATTTAACAAAGGCTGTCTAATAAGGAAAATCTACAGATAGACAGTGCTTGAGGACTACTAGTAAGGTAGGCCAAAGCCTCATGACTAACTGCAGACAAGAGGCTGAGCCAAGGCCTAACACCCAGGAATAATGCAGAGTCCTGGGAGCTCTCAGAGAAGAAAACAAAACTGCTCCAAGAAACTAAGAGCAACTGATAGTGAAGCACACCACCATTTCCCTCTCTTCCAGCTCCATGGTGGGTGGGTGAACATTTCAGATCTAAAGGACTGGCCTCATTATTGCAGCCAACAAAGACTACCTGGCTCAGTGCTCGCAGGCAGGTACCCCTCTAGTGGAACAGTATATGTAGAAAGCACTTCAAGCAGAATTGTGAATGTTTAAAAATGACATAAAGAAGACTAACTTCAAAGAAAAGATGGAAGTTATTTACAAAACCTTGAATATTATACTGTTACAGTCTAAAAGGAAGCCCAGACCAACTCATATTACAGTTTGTCAGTGGTTGCTTCTTAACAATGCTGACTGCCATTTATTTCCTGAGTACATTGCTAGTCAAATGAAATCTGCAAGCGACTCCAACTGTGGCTCTTTATCCCCTCCTGTAAGAGAGGACATGGAGCCTAAAACTGCTATAAGAGAGCCTGTATTACTCAAATCCTTTCAAGTTCTCAGGACCTATTCAAATCTTGTCCATCCAGAAAAGCTTCACAGGATTATTTATTTGATAATTCATATCCACTGGCCCCTTCTCAGGCTGCAACCCCTGACAAGTGAGGCACTTACTGCCCTAGAGTAAAAGAGCAGAAAAAAGACATCTTGGATATTTTCTGTGTAACACATTTTACAAGTATTTTAAAAATCAGAAGTGTTACTAGCACCACCTCTCTCAATCCATGACAAGCTACAGACTACCAGTAAGATCAGCACTAAAAACCTGCTGATGCAACAAAAGACCCTAACTTATGTAATTGAAGCTGTGTATTTTAAAGGCCAAGGGTATCAATAATGCTGAACTGACAATAGCAAAGATTTGTCAGCCTTTAAGAGTCTTAAATCTATGCAGCAGACTAGCCATAGATTTTTCACCATTTAATATAATTTTAATGGCTTAATGATTAACTCACAATTAATTACATCCTCTACAGTGGCCAATATAATATGCTGGTCAGGTTCATGTCTATAAACTCTTTATGGGAGTCTAAATACCAGTCTATCAGCACTGCAGACCCAAAGGAATAACAAGAACCTCTGCAAATCTACAGCCCTGCCCCTGTACGTATCAAAGTCAATGCCACTAGGCTTCTTTATCCTGCATCCGAGACAGAACAGGCGCCTGAAGAGCCACCATTTCCTTCAGCTGAGCTATCTAAATAAATTGGGGAGATAGTTTGATACAGATAAATCACACTGTTGCCCCTTGAGTCAAAGGATGTTTAGCTTTGCAATTTAAATGTCAAATGGGCTTAACACAGAAGTACAAGAAGAAGAAGTAGCAGAGAGAAAATGAAACAAAAAGAGTTTCTTTAATTTGGCAATGTAACCAGTCCTTCACTGCTTTACCTTGCATTTTCTCTGGCTCTTCAGCTCATCGTTCCCTTGAGTTCAGATCTATTACATCACCACACTACACAAAATTTCTCCCTCCCTGTCCCATTTACATGACCTAACACCTGAATGTTCTCTGGCTTCATCGCTGTAGGGAACTGAGAGTAATACCTCCTTATCCCTACAGTTAGGATGTACTAAACAAGGCTTTTTCCTAAACATGTGGCTTCTCAGAAGCTAAGTAAGGTCGTTAAGGCTATTCTTTTATAGTGACAATTAGGCTTAGGTGTGAGTGGGGACTGAGCCAGCTAAAGGAATGGTTGCAGAAAGGGCACTCTGTAAGTGAGTGGGGGTTGAACAGATATGACCATGCCGTGCTCGTGCCTGGCATGGGTGGAAATCTGAAGAGACTACTTAGTTACAGACTCCTTAGCTCATAAAAATCTCTCAGGTGATGTTTAGCAGCAACACTGTTATATATGGAGATATATATATATAAATGTGTGTGGATTATTAGTATTTTACAGTGTTAGGTTCTTACATGATTATTTTTATGCAAGAAGAGTAATATATTAGATTTAAAAATAACTCCAAAGACAAGGACAATAATACCTTGTGATACCAAATACACAACTTGACTCAGCATTAGGTTCTAACAGGGATTACAGCTCTCACAGGCCCAGGGCAAGCATCTTTATGCCAACCATATAAACTCAGAATAATAAAAAATAATGATTTCTACTTGTGAAATACATATGAGATCCAGATCAGCAGGCAGTAAGGAAAACTGCTGTTGGCTACACTCGAAAGCTGTAATATTACAAATGCCAGTACCAAACAGCTGTCAGGCACTTTTAAAATGAATTTTATAAAGGTATGTCAGATTTCATTCAGACTACGTGCCACAAATTTTCTAGAAGATACACAATCCAGTTAATAGCATTATCAGGATAGCAGTGTGTCCACACATTAAGACAGATGCAAAGTTCAAAGTGCAATTCACAGATACCATTTGGGGAAGATCATTTAATACTTGACTAATTTAGCTAACAATTTGAAGAGGTGCTAAATCAAAAAAACACCTGGGGCTGTCACCTGCTGCCAAAATTGCAGAGATATTGCCATTAAAATGTTTTCAGCTCGTTATTACAGAAAGCACTTGAACTGGTTCAGGCCATGGAGAGCAGACACAGACATAGTATAGTGTTAACAGAACTCATTTTTGAAACTTTCTCAATCAGATTCCTGCAACATTTTGGGCAGTTCTCTAACAGTAACACCATGCTTAAGTGGAAGCGACACCTGTGTAATAACGGCAGCAGAAAGTGCTAGATCCCTAGGTATTTAATTTTTAAACCAACACCATCTTGCAGGATTCTGTCATTTCAGCAACAATAGAAATAATTGATTTTTATCTTACTGGAAAAGAAAGTGAGAGAAACATTTCACTGCCTGCTCCAGCTGCAACTGTTACTGACAGGACTTGAACTACCATCAGTTTTGTGCTGAAAAACTGCTGGATACATGTCCCAGGCCAATAAGACATGGGAGAGTTCGATGGATTGCCCCGTGAATTAAGACACGAATGAGGTCAAATACTGTCAGTGAGTGAGATTTTATTATGGGTTATAAAAAGTGCAGGGGAAGGTGGGTGATAGGAGAGTCAGAAATAGAAAAGGAGGAAGTAAGCAAGATTTGAGATGCAAAAGCAAAGATAGTCACTACCATTGATCCCGTGATGTTCTGATGAGTAGCAGTGATCTTTTTTTGGGTGGTGTGTGCATGCACACACACACTAGGTGCTGGTTCCTTTTTATAGGGCTCTGATCAGGCACTGATTGGTCAACTTGCCTTGACTTGCTAGGTTAACACATAGTTATTCACACTGCAGGCCCCTCACAAAAGTCCCTGAAACTTTGTGGTCCAGGTGCAGCCAGAGATTTGTAGTTGCCTGTGGAATTCCATTATCTCCTGGGAAAGTCATGGTGGAGGAGTCCTGTTATCTCAGCTGAAGATTTGTGGTTAACAGTGGAATTCTGTTATCTCCTGAAAAAGTAGTAGTGGAAGGGTCCTGTTGTCTCAGCTAGAGGTTTATGCTCAACTTGTTACTTTCTGTGTTTTCAGTCTGGCCTGTGGCTCAGCAAGCTGAGGCAAGCAGCCAGGCTTTTTCCACACAAGCTGTCAAGGCCAGGCAATGTAGAAACAAACATTTCTTAAAGCTCCCTTACAACACATTTGTACCAGTAGAAAAGATGATTCCCCAAATCCTTTTCACAAATAAAGAGTTGGAGCAATACTGGTGAGACAAAAAAGCAGAATAATCCCCTGACCTGTATTATTCCCATGTGCAGGAACAAATAAAACTTAGCAAGAATGCTGGAGATTCACACAATAGCAAGAAAGGTCTACAGCTTGTTTATGCTGTGAAAACCAGCTTCCCTCTCAGCACTCCCACTTGCATGTGAGGAGGATCATGCACTCAAACACTAACAAAGCAAAACTGCTTCTCTGATGACCAACACTTTCAAGACATTCTCAAATCATCTTTAAAGATGAATTGTCTACAGTTCAGAGACACTATCTCTGCTTGCTGAACAGCAGGTCCCATCAAGATTCCTCAGCCCCTGACACTGAAATAGTCAATAATGCCAGATCCATTTAAATTTGTAACACAGAGAGTGAAGATTAGTGAATGCAGAAAGGAGGAAATCAGGGCATTTAAAAATATCTTCAAAAGAGTAGCAAAAAGATACATAAGAAAAAGAAACTTTGCAATTTTAGTTTTCTGAATTTCAAGAATCATTCCCATACCTGTAAAAGTTTCCAAAGCTGATTTTCAGTTCTGACATTCTCAGACTACTCTGGATTCTTTTATGCCCAAGTGATTACATAGAGTGTGTTTGCCAGGCACCCTTTGTGAAAGCACATGCTGCTAGGTGCCTGAAGCACACAGCTCCTGCACAAATCAGTGACATGTCTGTTTTATCACAGCCACTTAGCAAAATTCAGGAGACTGAGACCTCAACTGTATTGCAAAAGCTTAACCTGAGCCAAAGCAAAAAGTCCTACTTAATCTGAAGGTAGGAATAAAGAAAAGCAGTCAACCAACCCTATATAGATCAGTGGGAAAAAAGATGTTAAAAAAACCCCAGGGGCAAAAGATAATTGCTCTTTTCAGTAGTAAGATTTTTTTTCTGTCTGTCCAGCTCTATTCTTTCAGCTGCACCCTCTGCCCCACCCATCAGATGGTTCCCACTCCTATAAAGCAGTGGGTATCAACTTATCTTGTACTTTTACAGTTTTATCACAGGAAAAAGGTGAAGAAACACCTTTTACCTCCAAATAAAGAGATGGCATTCTGACCAATACTTCTAGCCAGCTGGGATCCTGGACCTCAGAGGAGACAACACGTAACAAAACAGCTTTAATACCAAAATGCGTATCACGATAGCAGGACTGGGGTCCCACTCAGCTGACCCCATTCATGAGTCATGACCCCATTACATGGGACAGAACAGACATCCTGAGCCACCAGCTGGGTAGAATGTGTATTGGATCACCACAGAAAGGAAAGGTTTAGTTTACTACATGTATAAGATCCCCAAAAGAGCCATGGGACATGCATCACAAACTGAAGTAAGTGCAGGTTTGCCAAAACAAATAAAACAAGACTTCATCATGAAAGTGGGACTTAAAATTAGCATTCTGACACTAAAGCCATGCAGCGATTAAGTGCTTGTTCTTGGTGACCAAACACATTGGTTGCTCTGTCATCTTGGCTTGAAGCAGACAGGAGCCAAGTTCAATACACCTGAATAATGCTTTGCTTGCACTTTTTGCTGCTACTTCTGTATCCACTATATGACTGAGTCTTATGTATAATACATGTATCCATTGCATATTTTTGAAAGCTGTTTTAAAATGTCTAACATACACACACAGAGACAGTACCTGAAAAAATCTTTCTGCTGACATAAAATATTCTTCTGCTGCCAAATGAAAACTATCACTTCATTTCTAATCAAATTTTGACCTCTGGAAAAAAAAGTCATTTTAAGATTAAGAATATTTCCAATTTTAATTTGGCGTTTTTTTAAGTCTGAAGTGGCAATTAGTATTTCCACAACTATGACTAGCATTGTTATTATGAAAGATTGAGTAATTTGTTTGCTATTATACACAAAAATCATCAGGTGGAAATTGCACAGTTAGGGGCAAGGCTTGTACCATCAGCTGCTATTTACCAGAGCAAGACTTAGAGGAAGCATTTTCTGGCCCATTGTTTATCAATGTTCCTTTTCTAGTTACTTTATTTTTGTTGGATGAGTCCAGAAATGATGGAAGAATTATATTAACTGGCACAAAAAAGCCCCTCCAAAAACAAACCAAGAACTTTAAAAGTGATGCATCTCAAAGAAAGAAATCACAGGCATCAGTGTCAGTTGTGCTAAAACAAAATAAAGCATTACAAGCATTGCATCAGAGAATGCAATTTTTCTTTCTCTCTCTGACCTGAACAGCTGATGGAGGCACATCTATTCCTCTGTTAACTTCCCTGTATTGCTTTTGCTATCTAGAAACCTTATCCTCAGACCTTTTTTACTCTGAAGTATCATTTAGCAATACCATTTTAGTATACTGCCCCTGTTTATCTCCTATTGTCACTATCATTATACAGAGACAAATCTCCCTAGTGCTCTCTTTCAAAAAAAATTTAACAGTCTTTTTTTTTTTAAAGGTCATCTTTAAAATTATACACAATAAATCTAACACTGGTAAAAATCTATTTAAACACCACTCCTCTCTCATCCCCACATTTCATCTCCATTGAATATTAAGCAGCACAAATCAAAGGATAAGGCTTGTTGACTGCTTCAGACTAGAGACATTCCCTTTCACAACCACGGCATTAAAGCCTGATCTAGCGGCATTCTTATAATTAATGAGGCTAACTCAAAGACACAGACCACAAGCACTTCATCATTTCCTTCTGAACCCCAAATCTGAGCTATCATTTCCTTCCTAACATTAATTCATCTTTTATGCTCTTGCCTTGCATCTGTACAGCTACTAAGGATGGAAATCATCTTTCTTCCCATTGTAAATCATGCAGATATGCTTACCAAGTCCAAACAGAGTCTCTGGATCATTTAGGACAATGAGAAGCTAAAAATAATTTTTAAATGTCAGAAGCACATAGATATTCCATTGGCTTTTCAAGATATAAATTAATTCAACATATTTATGATAATGTAGAATTAAGAAATAAAAGGTCCCATATATCTTAGCAATTTCTAAAGATCGAATTTTATCGTTATTTAGTCATCCAACCACACTGGCTGTCAAGCAATGGAACATTAGCACAGTGTCAGTCAATGGAGATGCTGTGCTGCTGTCTTTGAAAATCTAAGAAGGCATCTACCCACAGCACCGTTCAACAAGGTGGGCCTTCTACACAATCACTTTGCTTTCTCCTTTCTCTCTTCCTTCTCTGCATTATTCCCTTGTTTGGGCTGTAAACCTGTGCTACTGTGTGGTCTTTGTTCCCTGCTGCCTGTTTTCTGTCCCTGAGCATACACAGATGCCCACTTGTCCCCAGTGGCCTATCTTCTTTGCACATCTAAGTCCACAAGCTGCCACCTGCCCAGTTTTCTTAGTCTTTTTCTTCACTTTTGCTGTCTCTCAGGACAACCATTTCCTCCTCAATTTCATGAAGGCAGGTCAGATTCTGACCCCAAAGGCTACTCTTGCTCAAACAGTCCATCCCTCCCATAAACTCCCCTGGGGAAGAAGCTGGTCTTTTGCCTTGCCTCCTCCAGTTCAAATGCCTTATGGCCTGCCAGAAGGCAGATATTTGGAGATCCTGGGCACCTGCCCACCCACTCACCCCTCTGGCTCTTCCTACAGGGGAGCAGATCAGTTCTTCTAGGGCATGGGGAATAATCCTTGAAACAAGAAAACCAGATTGCATGGTCTCTCTGCTCTGGCACACAGAAAGAGTCCCCATGCTATCGTGCTGCTGCTCAACCTATTCTGACAAAGCTACTGCTCTATCTTCCCTATACCACTTGGGGATTGCATGTGTGTCATCTAGAATGCAGAGGCTCAGCATACCAAAGACTGTCATACCAAAGACCGTGCTGCTCCTTTCTAGCTGATCCCACAACTAAGTTTCCTGCAGTTGCTGGCAACTTTCTGACTCCTGCCACCCTGCCAAGTTCCACAGGCTGTAGTGGGATCTGTGGTGGGTCAGGCAGGCAGAGTGGAACAGACGAGGCTGAAGAGATTGATCTTGCTCTCCATGCATAAGCATCCAGATCCCAGGGGATGGATGTCACACAACAGTTTAATGTGCCAATAGTTAAAAGCAGATATTTATCTTTCATGTCCTCCAAAGTAGAAACAAACTACAAACCAAAACGTATAAATATGCAAAATTAAACTATAATCAAAAGAACTCTCTCATCATTGGCACATACACAGGATGAAAAACCACCCTGATGTGGTTCCAGTTTATGCAATATTCAGAAGCAGATCAGCATTAGCACACTACTACATAGGATAACAGTGGTCTTTTTTTCCTGTTGAGGGAATGGTTATGTACTGCTTACATACTGCTATAAATGCAGACTTGCAAAATTGCCATGAAAATTTACATGTGCAAGCACACCACTTTCTTCCCAACCTTGCAAGAATGATAGAGAAGTAGAAACAAAACACCCTCATAACAGTCTAGCTTTCAATGAAAAAAGAGCCAAACCCACATGCCTTTTCGTATCTTCTGTAAAAGCAGATGACTCTTTGTAAATATATATGTTACAGTTAATATAGTTGCACTAAGGACCAAGGCTAAGTAACAGTGTATTAGTTCAAGGACACTAAAACCCCCATACAGGCTGGAAAATAGTTTGAGGAAGAACAGCAAATGCTCTCCGTGCACAAATCAGGACTCTGCCTCTCTCCTACGCTGATGAAGTCCAAACTTGCAGCCAAAGAGAAGAGCTCATCATGGTAGAGTGAAGGGCAGCTGAGACAGGACATTTGATACCTTCTACCCTGCCATAGAGAACCCATGGTACAAACTCATGACAAAGCCATGTCGTTAAGCCAGGAAAGATGCATTGTGATTCTCCAGAACATTTCTCCCCAGGAAAACCAACTTAAACCAGAGAGTTTTGGGGTAAAAAAGCTTTCTTTCCGCAAATACTTTTTAAACGCAAAATCTAATCCAACCAGAAGTCTGTAATAAAGGCTGTCAGCAAAACCTTAAGACCAGAAAATATTTTGTACACTCTTAAATCCAACAGAGAGTCGAGATCAGCAAAGTATTTACCTAATCTGGTTGCAAAATCTCCACCACCTGACTGAATAATTAATAAGCTTTGGATACCCAACATAAACTCAAAGGTGGCTGCCAGCTAAGAATTGAGTTCTAGACTGAAATCAGTAACATCAAAGGCAATACAAGGAAAAAAAAATAATTAAAATCCATGTTAGCTTTGTTCTTCCTTCATCTGTTACAAGAAGAAATGTTCCTGTCAAAAACAGCAAGGAAGTATTCACCTTAGGCAGTGACAACCTCTTTTCCCCTCCATGCAAGGAAGTGTTCTACACTACATCTGTGACACTACAATGTACAAAGCTTTCCCATGTTTAAGCACTGCACACTTCTCTACATGAAAAAGCCATAGGACTTTGTGTTTTCAATGTAGTTTGCAATGGCTTCAGCACTCCTACAAACCAATAGATTTGACTCTCACCCTCTCCTCTGCTCTTGTGAGACCCCACCTGGAGTGAGTACTGCACACAGTTCTGGTGTCTTATGAAGGACATGAACTGTTGGAGCAAGCCCAGAGGAGGCTACAAAGCTGATAAGAGAACTGGAGCACCTTCCCCAGAAGACAGGCTGAAGACGTTGGGGCTGCAGGAGAAAAAGTTGAATAGAGAGACCTGATAGGAGCCTTCCAGTATCTGAAGGGGCTACAGGGCTGCTACAGAGGGACTCTTTGTTAGGAACTGCAGTGACAGGACAAGGAGTAATGGCTATAAATTGAATGAGGGGAAATTTAGGTATCAGGAAGAAATTTTTTACTGTGAGGGTGGTAAGACATTGGAACAGGTTGCCCAGAGAGGTTGTGGATGCCCCAGCCCTGGCAGTGTTCAAAGCCAGGTTTGACTGATGCCAAGAAAACCTGGAAAAGAACTCACCAACTTGAATCTCTGAGTAGCAGGTACTTGCTTATTCAGCGTCAGGCACAAGGGGGATCGTCCCACCAAACCTGTGCACCGAAGAGAACAGTTCTCTGGTTGATATACATTAAAAACTCTTACATATTCATTATTTCCAGGCATAGGTGGTAATTATTACAATTAGTTATTGGAAATCATTATCATAATCTCCTCCATCTCCTCTCACTTGGCATTAGTCCCATGGTCTCTGGTGGTCTGGGGTTCGTCAGGAGGAAGGCTGATGGTCTTCATCAGATTGAACCTTTCACTTTTGAGTTTGGTGCACGCTCTTTGGTCTTGCTCTTCAGCTGCCAGGTCCTGAGTCCAGCTGCATCTACTTTTACTTCCTCATAAATACGTAGTGTTTACGCTCCCTAAGCTAAAATAATGCCCTGAGTTCCACACTTTTCAAGCTTAATAAAGTAAACAATGCCTTACTGCTCAACCTTTTACCTTCTGTTTATTCAGGTGCTCTCTACCTGACTATCCTCTGTGCTACTCCAGCCTCAACTATTCGATTCCTGTTATCAGGATGAGGTGTTCAGCAGCCTGTTCTAGCGGAGGGTGTCCCTGCCCAGGGCAGAGCGGGTTGGGACTAGATGATCCCTAAATGATTCCAACCATTTTAACACGCTGTGATTCTACGACTCGTTGCCAGTCACAGCCTGAACGAGCTTTTCCTGTGATTTTTTTGCGTTGGTTTTGTTTGGGGTTTTTTTTTGCCGTCCCTTCACCGAACAGCACTTGTCACATCCATAAGCGACAGCTTCTTCCCGCCCTTCCCCGCCACGAGGCTCTGCCCCTCACCGCGCTGACACCAGCCCGGACACACCATTCCCCGTCACCCGGAAGGGAAAAACAACCCCAAACTCCTCCCCGTCCCTCCCCCGCCCGCCCTGATCCCCGGCGACGTGTCCTTCCCGGCGGCGAGAACGGTGAGGGGGAGCTCGGGCCGGGCTGGGGGCACCCAGAGCCCCGGGGAGCCGCGGGGCGA